>NC_133000.1:22506818-22809848 GCF_048564905.1 Vicugna pacos | reverse complement strand
CAAGACCTCTCAAATAAGAAACGAAGATGAGAATATAGAAGGAGAGAATTTTTGCTAATGGCTTTTAATTCAATTGTCTCCAATTATCCAAAGATATTTCTCATTTTTTACTATGTACTCTTATACATATATGTATTGAATGTGATAATTTTGAAAACAAATTAAATAACAACATCAGTAAGAACATAATTTTATATTGTTTAAACTAAATGAGTGAATTTTAATATATAGAGATGTTTGATGACTATACATTGCTTATATTTTTCTCTAGTTTTCTTCTCTCTTGTCCCATTTCCCCTAAAAAGGAGGACTAGGCAGACTAAAAAAAAAAACAACAACAACAACAAAAAACACAATTTTACTCTTATTTTTACATTGATTTGAAAAAATCATAGGCACCAAGCTATTACAAAACAAACTGAAATGAACAAAACCTACCAACCATGACCAAATTAACATATGACTGAAAGATGACAGGAAATACATGTAGTACTAGGTGTAGTGGTGTGTGTAGGTCAAGATGAGCAAACAAAATCAAATGGGGAGGCAGAAACACACCAGGTAGAAAACACGTGATTGAGGGAAAATGACTAGTTGTTAAAGTACTTAAAATTTTGCTTTTTTAAAAAAAAATATCCTAATGAAGAAACGATGAATCATTGTTTACAATTAATGCAACCATCCTTCCACCTCCTCTCTCTGCTTCCTACACATACCCATATCCAAAGTACTGTGAAATCTTGCAGATTTTTTATTCTTTCTTTGCATTGATTCTTAGTTTGAGCTCAGTCAAAAACATAATCCTTCATTAAGATAAATATAAAACCTATTGAGGTAAAGAAAGATTCATCTCTTGAATACTTATGCAAACTCTTCTTAATGCACCACTCAAAGCACCAGATACAATGAGAAGAAATATTTGGATGTAAGATGTTAAACCAAGAATGGTATGATTCAGCCTTTTGATCTTAGTCCTCTTGTAATGTCATTATTTCTTAGTTTAAGGTTTTAATTATATTCCTAGTACAATTTTTTTTTCAAATGCTCTCAGGAATATCAAAATCCAATGAGATAAACTTAGATGTATGGCATTTATAAATAAATGCATGTAAAGATACCTGGTTATAGTACATACATGAATGAAACCTATGAATCTAACCTGAGAAGTTTGTCTCAGACTCTTTGTGAGCAAAGATGGGAATCTGTCACAATTTTTCACTGGTAAGAGTGAGCAATTGTTTTTTATGTTAATTAAGCCAAATTAGCATATCAACCAGAACTACAACCAAATGAAGGTAGAATCTTTAAGTTACATTTCTCATCCTTACCTAATTCTTCCTGCTCAAGAGTCGGTTTAAGAATTTTGGGAATTCCTTTAACTTCTATCATTACTGTTTAAAAAGTACAGAAGCCTCACTCATGTAATTGCTTTTACTATGCATTATTTAAGATACACTAAATGGATGTTTTGAGGAAACAAATGAACTTTTAGACATTTGAAGTAATTATGTCAGCTAAAATTATGGGAAAGAAATTATAGGCACAGCATAGAAAGAATTATTTAAAAATATCACCTGGATCAACAAATTCTATCTCCACAGTAAGTAGGACCCAGATATCGGGATTAATTCATTGTCTCTTGGTATTTAAATTCATAAAATGCTCATTCTTGAAAAACCAAAGCTCATCTGGTCTAGTGATGTCCACAGTTGAAAGAAATTTGGGTTATTAAGCTAATATCTGTAATGTCTGTGTGCACTGATGGCAAACCTACTGCCAACATTCTAAGAGAAAAGCATCACACATTTTCAGTAGCTTCTGTAATCCATGACGTCACCAACTGATTGTGAAACAAAACATTTTACTCCTGTGGCCTCCAAAATCTTACTTATCACTTAAAGAACTTGTAATTGTTTATATTTATTTTCATTTGTTTCTGCTAATTTTAGTGGGTTCTGGAATAAACAACCAGGATGCTATCTTGTTAGGAAGGGTTTTTACAGCTGACATGGAGAAAGTCATTTGTCCCAGGCGCTTGGACGTCCTGATTCCTGGGGCAAACCTGAATAGACATTTCAAGCGAGGCTGGATTATAAAACAATCTACAAGCCATTAGCTGTAGCTATAGTAAACCTGTAGCAATCAATCCCAGTGCCTGGGTCAACCAAATGAAGTAGAAGGACAGAATTGCCCGAAACTATGGGTTATTGGAAATCTCACTGATAGGAAACATCAGGAAAATGAATGCTCATCTTCTCAACGTTTACTGGGAGGAGAATCTCTCATCCTAATTTATTTTGCTCTGGCTTTGTAAAAGTGAATCAGCTGATTTTTCTCTGATATGTATTAAACTGCTTCTGAGAAAATGACGGCAAAATATCAGCCAATGTGTTATTTTTAAGAGTCAAGCTACTTAAATTATTTAACCGATGTGGTTTATAGCATTTTAAATTAAAAACATATTTTGGTCCTATTCTATTTCTTATCTTTTGCCAAAATGTTTTATTCGTTAAGCCCAACCCTCTGCATCTTCTGTTTTTGCCATGGAGTTGAATAGACTTTGTTTACTGCCGTTTATCTTGGCAGGTGTGGAGCCAGTCCCCCTGGTGGATGTGCCGCTGGAATCACAGGCCCTGGACAGGTCACTGTGAATGAAAATTATGGCCTGCCAATCAGCCAGCAAAGGATGCTGCAGCCATCAGGTCATCAGCCACTAACTCCACCCACTTCAGTGAGCAGGAGGGAACTCAAGATGGAGACAAGCAGGCAGCACAGCCTCTGCTGCCACCCGCAGCGGTACACCCTGAGGGAACTCAGGATGGGAATGAACAGGGTACCAGCCCTAGATAGCTAGATGCCTATTAAAGGAGTAATTTCATTGAACCCAGACTTTTGCATCTTCCCATAGAGAGAAAAGTGCTAAATTCCTTAACTTGAGATATCTGATTTTCTTTAATTAACAGTAATCTTTTGATGTTCTGACTACCTGATCTTTGTTGCAAAAACTCCTCTATCTCCTGGCTCCTCCCTTGCCTCTTCCAAGGAGATGCTCAGAGTGATCTGAGAGGATGTCATTCCGGTTTTGAGTCCTCAGAAATGTCCAGTGAATAAAACTCACTTTCAACTTTTAGGTTGTGTATTTCTTTTCGGAAGACATCAGGATAAGCTTCCTCACAGCTGCAATCACAGCTGGCCTGCCTCCCCAGGGCTGAGGCAGAGGCCTCTCTCTCTCTGCAACTCCTATCCTAGCTTCTCCCAGGAAGACAGGTATAACATATTTTTCATGATTCTCATGAATGCAAAAGATTTATAAAATTTGATATATACATAATGTTTGGGCAATGCTTTATTAAGTATACATATATGATGATTAGTAAATTAGTACACTTTGTAACAGATATAAACATTTTTGAGTCCCTTTAGGACGTTTGACATTTTAGATAATTATCCACAAGCCTCCCATGATTGATGATTCTGCATGTCCATGTGTCAATTGATAGCGTTCTTGATCCCAAGGCAGTTACTGTGAATCTTGTTCATAGCAACACTTGGCACGGCATTCAATGAAACCACTTATTAATAATTATAAGGATAGTAATGATTCAATCAGTATCCTGACTGGAGAGTAGATGGCATATTGAAAATAGACCTTTGAAGATTGCTTAATAAAGGAACTGTTTACAAAGGCATGAGCTGGTTTGAGGAAGTCAGCAGGTCATGGTGAAGTACCCTGGGAGAATCACAGGAGGGAAGTCACTGCCACCCTCTGCCTGAATGGTTAGAGGAGGGAGGGCTTACCGGGACCCAGCAAAAGGGGAAACTGTGGGGTGGAGATCACTTGTTAATTCATTAATTTTAACAACTATAATTGAGCACCTACTGCATAACCAAGGCACTTGGGAAACTCTTCTCTTTTGGTGCAGAAAGGTAGTTCCTCGTAACACAGTAAGAGGGGACCTGGGGCAAAAAATACCTACACCAATTTCTTCTCTCATTCTCCCTTCTCCTGTTGACTTTCATTGTCTGAGTCCAACCTATACCAGAAGAGGAGATTAATTCATGGCGTCAAGAAAGAGATGGGTAGACAAGCATGTTTAGATCTACGGGGGACAAGATGAGAATAGCCAGTAAGTATTTAGTGAGCACCTGCAAGCCTTATTTCATTTAAATATTGCAACTCCATTATTTACTAGTTGGGAATTCGAACCTCAGCTTTCTAAGAACATGCAGCTGGTGAGTGGGAGAACTGAAGTTTACATTCGTATTTATTTAATTCTAACACCAATGCTGCTTTTACTTGCTGTGCCCACATGAGCAATCAGGTGCCTCCCCAAAATCCCACTGTCTTCCTTTGCAGACAAGTACATACACGTCCTCAGACCTCACCATGATGACTTCACTTTAAAAGCACATTGAAACTTACTAGCAAGCACTGGATACATCAGGGCACTGTCTAACTATCCACAGCCCATTCTTTTGATTTACAAAAGATGTCAGGTTTCAGCTTCTGCTTTCAAAAATCTCAGCTCCCCTAATGCTAAAAATCAACATTGTATGTTTCAAGATTTGAGTTTGTTTTGCCTGTCCTGTCTCATTGCTTTAAAAAAAAATTAGATTACATGCATTTGTACTGTTTTCTTCTTTTAGCCTCTGGTTGCTAATTTTTAATCATTCCGTACTCCTGTGTCATCTTGGCAGTTAATACCAGGTCAAGAGCATTAGACTGACAACTGAGTCATCAAAGCAGGAAAGACCCTTACTGCTTACACGTCTGTATTAGGACAGAGGCAAAGAGGAAGAATTTAAAACACTTAGGAATAAATAAAGGACAAGCCATGAAGCTGACACAATTAAATGGGGGAATTAACATATCAATATTGTCTACGTACTTGTCTTGTAGAAAGACTATGGAAATGAAGACAAGAAAACCGTATTCTCAAACTCATGTGCTAATAATTACTACTTGCTCTATGAAGAGTTGATCATTTGACCTCAGTGGACCTTGACTTGCACTAAATTGTCAAAGTAGTATTACAGACCCTCCGATATTCTACTGGGACAAAATAAGAGATGTAAAACAGTTTAAAGTGTAAAAAACTGAATACAATTATAAGGAAAGATTCTTATGAATTATTGGTCATATTCATTATTGTCCTCTTCTCCTTTTGGACTGTATATGTTTCCCTTGGGATAATACTTGTTCTATTTTTTCCAAAAGATGTTGACTTCAATGGCGTACTGCATACTGAAAAGAGAAAATGAGAGAGAGAGAAGGAGGGAAGGGGGGAGGGTGGGAGGGAGACAGAGAGAGTTATTTCCAGGTTCCAGCACATAATACAAATTTATTACCTAATTTATTTATTATTGAAAATGTATTATTAAACTGAATGAGCAGAGCATATACTTTTGCTCGAGGCAACCATAAGTCACATTCTGACAGGTTACATGTATTTAATGCAACTATTTTTTATACATGAGAAATGAATAATTTCTTTAGTAATTGCCAAATCATACACTTCCAGAAATACATGGCATCTTCTTAGGGAAATGCATTTACCAAAATGTCATGTGAATTTATGCATATTTCAAGGCAAATTCAGAGAAAATATGTATAACAGCATCCCAACATCCTTCCCAAAGGGTGACATTAAAGGATAGCTTCCATTTTATTGTACTATTTTTTGTGCATGTTTGAAAATTTTTGGACATTTTACATATTTCAATAAAATGTATAAAATAGAGGCTAAATATATATAGTCATAAAGCTATTATGCAGTAATAAGATAAAGATTTTTTTCTTTTCTTTTCCTTTATTTGGGGAGCAGGGCAGGATAAATCTATTTATTTAGTTTTATAATTGCCTAAAATGATTTGATAAAGACAAGAGATCTTTATAGAATTTTAACTCTGCTTTTATGGGCCTCATCAATTGACACTTGGCCAGAAAAATTAGCATAACCCTTTTACCAAATGTCAGTAATCTAAAACCAAAAGTGAAAAATGAATTTACTTTCTGGAATGTCAATGTTTCTAGGGATGGGAAGTAATTAATAGCTATATTTGACAATGTGGTATTTTTCAGTGTCATAACATGGATTAGGGGGATAGAGAGATGTATGATACAGCAGATTTTGAGGAAAAAATTCTAGTGAAGTAACTCTATTATCTCTGGTAGTCTTCACTCCCATAATACAAACCTCAGCATCCACTCCCTCAGGGAATAAATTATTATTTAGTCTTTGGCCATTTAGGTGAGAGAGTAGACTGCTCTTCAGGGTAATATATTAGACATAAAAGTGAAATATTCTGAGTAATGTGTTCTTTCCAAACGTATGTGTTCAAAAAAGTATTAAGCATTCTGGGCTTTTTTTCAGCATCATTGGAATACTTGGTTGAGCTTCACTGTACTTTAGTCTCTTACTTGTTTTAATGCCCATCAGTAGACTGAGAATATAACCTACAGGGGCTTTGAGGATGGATCCAAATACATTTAAATACATAGCATGTCCTCCCCATCCTACTTCCCATCCTTGTTAAAAAGTCTTACAGTCCATTGTTAATTTCTTTTTTACACTTACAGAATTCTAGACATCATAACTTCTTTTCTTAACTATCTCTAAAACTTCTAGAAAGAGTAATTAAAACAAAGGCACCAGCACGTACTTAGATGGAATGTCAATGAGTCACAAAGAAATAATTAAATGTCTCCTCTACACTTTGTGTTTAACTTAGTAACCGTGGAGCTGTGCCCAAATGAAGACCTCAAACAGAGCCACTGGTGATTTGCAACCGTTAAGATGATTCTATTTCAGAACTGATGGAATGGCTCTGTGTCCAGGTCAGGGCAAAACTTTTTCTCACAAGATTATTTTACTGGGGCAATGAGGCAAAAAGAAATCCATCTCTACACAATCTCCCAGAGCTAGCTTTTTTGATCATTCATTAATTCATTAATTTTGACAACTATAATTGAGCACCTGCTGCGTAACCGAGGCACTTGGGAAGCAGTGAGAATCCACCCTTAGAGATATTTTTGTATGAACAAGGAATTACATTATCATAAATATACCATCATAAGAGAGAGATGGTAAATGTGTTACGGTTAGTTATAGGTTGAAAATGTTTTATCCAGATGGGCAAATGTGAGGGAAGGGTAGGATGTTGGGGGAATAAAGGCATTTTAGGCAGAAGTAATAAAACGAGGAAAGGCACAGAAGAAAAAGAGCGTGTATAAGGGAAAAATGAAGGCAAAGAGAAAGGGATAGTTTCAAATTTTATGATTTAGCTTGACTCTTAATAGCTCTGAACATGGTGTTAAACAAGTTATGGTTTAAATCTGGCCACCTATGAAAACATATTTTCCTTTCTTCACAACTCTGGATGATACGTTACTTTGTTTTGTATCACCTGAGGGGGAAATCAAGAAGAATTTAACTTAACAAGTCTTTCTGAGGAATTTACAATGGGTAGACCTCAATTTGGGTTACAGAACGCATAGGCAGAAGGAACAAAATGAACACAGAAGCATAACAGCAGCAGGATATAAGGGAAGGAGGGAAAACCTGATTATGTCTGGCCCAGCTTTCACCCTCATCTAGTCCACATCATTCACAATTCACATCAAGACATCATATAGTTATATCAATATACTATTTTAGAACTGTGCAAATGTATATATTTTTATTTGTGTTTCCATTCAGCAAACACAATTACTTTATTAAATCTCATCTCAGTTAATAGGTTTGATGCCTTCCTAAAGCTAGGAAGGAAGGAAGGAAAGAAGGAAGGAAGAAAGAAAGGAAGAAAGGAGGGAAAAGAAAAGAAAAGAAAAGAATAAAAGGAAAGAAAGAAAGAGAAAGAGGGGAAAATACCTTGAAAGTTACTTTAGTTTATGCCTAGAATTTCAATATTAAATTAGGTACAAACTCTGCTCAGACATTTGGTATACTATCCGTAAAATTGGTATACTTTTTATCTTTGTAGCATTTGCTAACAAATTATGAAAATAAAGGGCTTATAAGTTTATACACTGAAAATATATGTAATATAGGGGCAAAAAGGAAGTTCTTTATTCTCTGTCCACCTCCAACTCCAGGGATCCATTGAGGATTTAGACTTTATATATATATATATATATATATATATATATATATATATATATATGAAACTTTTCTAATAGCACATGATCACCTTTTCCCCCAAGAGTCACTTTGGTACCTCTGATTCATTGAGACTTTTTTACAGAATTCTTTATTTAATTGTGTATGTTCACTCTTGGGTATTTGGTATCCCTGAACATATCACTAAAAGACCTTTGTAATAGTCTTCCAAAATTAATGAATCAAATGCTTGTGAGCACATGGATTTCTGAAGTACATTTTAAAAGGCCAGGCTTTAAAAGTCAAGGATGATAAGAAAGAGGATCAGGTAAGTGCTGTAACCAATAATCCAGCTCACTCCTCGATGCTTCTGAATTTAAAAGTAGAAGTGTTTCACTACACCTGAACTACCTGAATTACTTTGGCTCAGGTAAGTAATTCCAATAGATCAGCCGGACAGATAATCTTCTAACTTTAAATTTAGACTCACTGAAATGTCTGCTCTCCTGAAAATATCATTTTACAGGTTGAAGATGTTGTCCCATGAAGATCTAAGGAGCTTTAAGATGAGAAACAGATGAGGTATGTTACATCCCATGCATGGTAGGAGCTTGACTCACTTCTCAAAATTTCACGTATGTATGCAGTTATATAGTTAAAATATAATTCAAGGGGCTTTCTGTTATATTTGTACCACCCTAAAGAGAAATGGTAGAAATAACAGTTATTGTCGTGGTATGCCAGCAGAGAAAGCTAATTAGCTTAGGTCAAAAGGTGAAAAGCAAAATGGGCAAGCAATTACTGAACATTAAAAGAAAAGGCCGTGATATATACCACCAAGCAAGAGATCAAAGGAAGAAAACTCTGCCTGAGGTAAGTTCATTGCTAAGACAATTCCTTCTAATTCAGTAAAATAAATGAAAAATCAATTAACTAGAGAGCACTTGACTTTACATCCAACATACAATTTTCACCCTCCAAAGACTTGTCAAATTTGCATCAGTAAAGAGCATAATTAATGTAGAAGTAGCGTTTACAACCATAATTTTCCTTCAGGATCATGGGATGTCAAAAACTGTTAAAGATATTCATGAACATTTCTCAGACACCCTGGTAGTGCCCTAGGGTAAAACACAAAAGGTGCAAAGCACTGTAGATAAACATATGGGAGAGCAAATCAGACAAAGCCAGGGATAAATGGATGTTCAGGACAATCCCCCACAATCTATACAATTTATTACTAACAGCCTTCGAAAGCTAAGAGCACATTTAAGAAAAAAATCCCATTATCAAAATGGTTAAGAGTAGGAAATGATTACATGATCTTTTTTATACAGTTTTACAAATTAATAAGAGAGTCTGTATTATATGGGATTACTTGTTTCTACATAAGCAAAGTAAAACCAATGGGTTATCTTTGATGCTCCACCTATTTTCACTCTTTCCTAGATTCTTGGACACCCATCATTCTCAGAAAGTTCTGCAGCCATTTCATATCTATGGCTCACCTCTGTAGTGTCAAACGTAGCCTCAGTTTACCTTCATTAGGCAACATCCGTGTTTCACTTTTTACAACAAAGTCTTGCCATCAAAATGGGACCCTTCCCCTTGTCCTTTTTCTCAATTGAGGGCCCTTTTCTGGGCTAGTTCAAGTGTATTAATTTGAAAAATGTATTCGTACTAAAATCATTGATCATGGGCTAATGGGCCACCTCATTTGAAAATAGATCTCCTTTGTAACATATGGTCTATGTAGGCATTATCTCAATCTTCAGATTATTGGATTAATTTTAAACACAATATCATCACACATACTAAAGTAAGAAGGTGCTTAATAAGTTTTCGAAGGGCATTTCAAGTGAGAGGTAAAGTAGAGCAGAGTGAAATGGAATGGACTCATACATCCTGCTTCAAAACTCTAAACTATAAAAACTGTACATAGATATTCCATTTAGAAATCGTTCATAAAATATAAGGAACTTACAGTGATGAGAAAATCTTGTTAGATGGTCTCAGAAGATCTGAATTTGCACAAATGTGAAGTTAATTTCACAGGAAGCCACTTCTATAACTAATCATTCAATCTCTATAATTCACAAACACTTAATGAAAATAACTTCAACTTTTAAAAGTTTATGTTTATATCTGTGGGATGCAGAAGGGTCAACATCCACTAGTGAACGTGTTTGGAAACCAGCTACTTGAATATAAAGGTTGTGAATGAGAAAAAATATCACCAGAAATAGTTTCCATAATGAATCTTTATTTTGATCCAAGAAAGGAACCAAAACCAAACATCACACAGAGAACTGGGATTCAGAATTCACTGCCACAGAGGTGAGAAAAAACGCATAAGGGCGAAGAAAAATAATATAAAAGAAAACAAGCAGAATGCTAATGAAGTGATGTATTTCCACTGTGTTACAACTAAGTTTCCATCAAGTTACAACTTTAAAAATAATTGAAAATGTTATCAGCTGGTGACTGTTTTACTCAATCTATGCTTGAGAATTGATATATGTCATTAGAGACTACCTTTTATAAGAAGTATTCTAAAGCCATAATGAAAAGAAGCTACTAGTAAAAAATTGTAAACAAATACATATGAAATAATAACTCTTTGAGGAATTCTAAAGAGGTTAGAAAGAAATATAAAATTACACAAAGATTTGAGAACATTAGTGTGAGGGTAAAGGCCATATTTCTATCCCTAAATTAAGGTGTTTACGTTTGCTTAAACTTATTTATTGCAACTTTGTTGTGTGAAGCCCTCTTTTTCACTGAATCTCTACAGATTTTGGAAATCATATTTAAAGGATAATTACAGTGACTTTGTGAACTACATATTCATACTAAATAATTGAAAATTCAAGATATTTTAAGCTAAGTGGTAGTTTATATGGATAAAAATGTTTTAAAACTTTTGCTGTTTTGACTAAATCTTTCTATTGTTTTTGTTTGTCTATAGTATATATTTGCTATACAATAAACTCGAATCTTTGATTTTTAAAAAACCATGAAATTAGATGATTCCACATAGCTTTGTTGGTATAACATTTGCTTATGAGAAAATAGCCAGACCTTTTAGAGCTTCGTAATAGCAATAATCTCCTCCACAGTGGTGGTCATTAAACTTATGATAGTGGATACCATAAACATCACTAACTGGGAAAGACTGTGTCTTAAAACCATTCATGTTTAAATCAATAGTAGTAATATACATTTTTAAAACTTTTTTAAATTGAAGTATAGTTTAATGTTGTACATTGATACAATATAACAATGTTGTATTAGTTTCTGGTGTACAGCATAGTGATTCAGATATATATGTAACATATATTACAGATTGCTACAAGCCATTGGAAACAGTTCCTTGTGCTATACAGCAGGACCTTGTCGTGTACATAGTAGTTTGTATCTGCCAATCCCAAACCCTCAATTTATCCCTCCCTCCATCCTTTCACCCCAGTAACCATAAGTTTGTTTTCTATGTCTATGAGGCTCTTTCTATTTTGTAAATTCACTTGTTTCATATTTTTTAGATTCCACATATAAGTGATATCATGTGACATTTCTCTTTCTCTGACTTACATCACTTAGTATGATAATCTCTGGGGCCATCCCTGTTGCTCCAAATGACATCATTTCATTCTTTTTATGGCTGAGTAATATTCCATTGTGTGTGTGTGTGTGTGTGTGTGTGTGTTCTTTATCCATTCATCTGTTGACAGACATTTAAGATGCTTCTGTGTCTTGGCTATTGTAAATAGTGCTGCTATGAACATTGTGGGGCACGTATCTTTTTGAATTATATTTTTCTCTGGATGTATGCCCAGGAATGGGATTGCTGGATCACATAGTAACTCTTTTTTTTAGTTTTTTATGGAAATTCCATACTATTCTCCACAGGGGCTGCACCAATTTACCAACAGTGTAGGAGGAATAGACATGTTTTTGTGATTGTAAAATACAATTCAAACAGTAGCCCCTGTATAACTCATAATGAAAAAAGAGTATAGTTCAACCTAAAAATATCACATGCTGAACATTTTAAAAAATATGCCTAGTCTTCAAATTAAAATTGTAATTATCATTCTTAGAGGCAGGTAGGAAAGATGAGAGAATATTAGCCATTGCCTTCTTCATTTGTCATTAATAAGCATCATGCTTTTCATAATTTGAATAGACCTAAGGAGAGTACAACAAAATATATTTTATTTCATTTTGAAGTGAAAGTAAAACTGTCTCATTAAGAAAATCATGTTATAATGACTAGAGAGTAACTGTGCCTACATAGCTTTATTGGGAGCAAAGGCTATCCTTAATAGACATAAAGTAAGTGCATTATTGAAGTGATGGATTTTTCTGTCATGTATTTTTAATTAAAGCCAATGTTGTCACTATAAAAAGACATTCCTTCCAGTCATTCACTAGCTATGAATATCAAAAGTTTTTAGAATAAAGAGTCGTAGAAACAAGGATGATCAGGATTATATAGCACCACCATGGAATGATATAACTAAAGTGGACTTGAGCACTGTTCTAGCACAATAATTTTGTGACCAATAATTTCTTCCCAAAAAGGGACTCAAGCATTTTTGGAGAAGGAATTTTTTTTTAATTTTGTCTTTTAGATAAAATCTCTTGTCTTTCAGAAGGCATCTTGATATTTGTTATAATGTCACTAAGGGTAAAGTAAGGCTCTTGTGAAATTGCCATTATTCACCTGCAAAATTTAGAAAAGAGAATGATCTTCAGCCTGATCAAAAATGTCCTAAATCAATGAGAAGAAAAGATGAATCTAATATACTTTCAGCATTTAATTTTCACCTACTTCTATATAAATAATTCCCTCTCCCATCTTTATGAAGGGTATAACTGACAAATAAGATGGTAAGTTATTTAAAGTGCACAATGTGATAATTTGATATTATATAAATTGTGAAAGAAGTCCCTGCACTGAGTTAATTATCACATCCATCACCTTACATATTCTTTTTTTTTTTTGGTAAGAATTTAAAATTTTACCCTTTTAGCAAATTTCAGATACACAATATAGTGTTATAACTGTAGTCACCGCGTTTTAATTAGAGCCTCAGATCTTATTCATCTTACAACTGAAAGTTTGTGTCTTTTACCAACTTCTCCTTTTTCCCCAAACCTGCAGCCCTTGGCAACTACTTTTCTACTATCTGTTTCTATGAGTTCAACATTTCTTTCCTTTTTAGATTCCACCAGATTAATGATGTGGTATTTGTCTTTCTTTGCCTGGCTTATATTTCCTAAGCTTATGCTTACCTTCTTTTTTATGTCAAATTACCTCACATTTCAAGCCACCTATTTCTCTATTACCAAAAACCCTGCCACACCCTATACAGACTCTGTGGAGCTATGTTCATCAGAGCCCTTCCGCCATCTAACTTTATATCCTGATTTCCCTATTTCTGTTAATGCATTACCATTCTTTTACTTACCCATGTACAAAACTCAGAATTATTCCTCTTATATCTCCTCTAAACAATTCATTGTCACAATTTAATTCTCCCATAGAATGTTCTCTCATTCATGTTCCTATCTTTGTATTTTCATCACCAACAATATAATTATCAATGAATCTTTGAACTATTTCAGTAGTTTTTCAGTGGAATCTTTGCTGCTAGTTTTCTGATGCTTATCTGACCCTCTCCATCTTAGACAACTCTACCAGGCAAATGATCACCACACTGTATTGCCATCAAATTACTGATCTGGCCAACCTTTCTCAACTGTGTAGTCTTTTAGCCTACAGAATATAATCTGTAATAATTTGAATGGACTGAAGTTTCCATGACATGTTCCTTCTTTCTCATATTTTCAACAAAATTAATGAATCTACTCAAATTCTCCCAGTTTGATGCTGTTTCATGTCCATGAATGTAAATCAGTCCTTTTATTTCCTATCAAACTGTCCGTGTCTTTTGAAGTCTCTATGAATCTTCTCATGTCCATCACAAATAACATTGACCATTTTCATTCTCTGAATTACCATTTTCTTCCCTGTAGTGCCCAATTATTTTAGTATCCACATACACTAACTCAGAGTAAAGAGCTTTGAGTTCATATTGACATGTGTTAACTTTCCATTATAATCATTAGCTTAAGGTGGGCAGAGTACATTATTTTTTTATTGCATTCTCCATAGCATCTAGCAATCTAGCAGAATACTTTGAATATTGTAGACTTCTTCTTCTTATTATTATTATTAGCTTAACTTTCTGCTTCTAGGGCTGTTGTAATTAGTGATGATGAATATTCAGTTAAAGGAATTTGATATCATGAGAAGTTCAGTTATTGCTAAAGACAAAGGATGAGGATATAAGTACTTTTAAGTATTAAATCAAGACCCATGAATGTCTGAATCCTGTCCCACCACCCACAGCCTCCTTTCTATAGGGGACTTCATGTTAGAATCAATATACTAATTTATTAAGAGCTATACAAGTGTTTTATATGGAGTATGGAGTCTTCTTATAAAAAGTTGTTAGACTTAAGGGCTAAATGGCATCTTCTCCTCCCCTTCCCTAGTCACCAATTTTATTAATTGTACCAGTATGTTCAGGCATTTCTGTTAAAAAAATAAAAGACAAAATGGAAAATATGATTCAGATAAGGCTTTGGGATCATTTACTCTTTAATTCTACTGTATCAACAAGAGAGAGCCAATAGAATTCAAGTCCTTAATTCAATATATCTACTTTACGTTATGATAGGGAAAATACCGGAGAAAATAACACAAAGCAGCCATGCACCCACTGGGACTCACAGTCCAATAAATGTTCTTGTGTCAGACTATTTAGATTAGCAGCAAACCCCTGGGAGGAGGTTGGGAGGAAGTGTACTGAAATGGCATAGGTGAAAAAGTTAGGAGGAAATCAAAGGATTCCTTCCTTCCTAACACATATCCGAAGTATCTTATTTTGTTTAAAAAGTTCAATAAAAAGTTGTTTATTGCCTACTACCAGATGGGATGGAATGTGTAAATATTATTTTATACTGTCAACTCTAAAATGTGCATTTTACTTCAAGTTGTTGCATTTCTAAGTCAAAGTATGTCTTCAAATTTGTGTTTGTTTTTAATGTGGGCATAATTCTGAGTTTTTCTAAGTGTGTGACTTTTAAAATTATGGTGCACCATAAAATGGTTAAAATCATAGAATAAAGAAAATGCAATATTATACATACTGATGTTTTATATATGTACACATATATATGCATTACATTTCTCAAGACAGTAAAAGAGATGTAAGTGTCATATGCTTCTATATATTATCTATTGGTATATAATCTATCAGAATCTACATATATACTACTTATTGAAAATTATTCTCAGTATTGGATTTCCATTTCCTTAATCTTAAATCTACAGGAAATCTTACTTAAGAAATTGCAGCATAGTATCAGCTATAAATTACAGGACTTGTTTTTATCCATACTTGGTTTCAGGGGACAGTTATAGGGAGCATTTTGGTTACTATTGTGATGAGTTGGTTAAGGAAGAACATGAGTATTTTGAGAATGGTTATTTACCTACTGCTAGACTTATAGCTACTACTATTACTAGCAATAGTAGATTTGCCCTGTGACCAACATGCGGCTTGTCAGAGAAGTAGAAATTAGTCTGAAGGTGCCAGATCATCAAGGTTGAGTGTGTGGATCCTGTGAATATCCTTACGGAATCCTGAAAGAGAGACTATGGGTTAAAATTAATTAAATGAAAATTAGATTTTCTCAATTTATGCAAAATGAACATTAAAAAGTCACCATAATTTGGGAAGTTAATGTAAACTCTTAGGATTGTAAAACTGTGACTCACCAGTTACTTCTATAAAATAGATAATAAAATTTTACAGGAATTTTGAAAAAGTGGCTCACTAAAGTTAAAAATAAAATAATGGCAGCTGAAGTTTGAATAAAAATACATGTTTCGAGACACCACAAATTTCATAGCCTTCAAATAAGGAATGGCCATCAACAACAAATGAGTTGTCAGATGTAACAAATAAAAATACAAGTTGACAGTTAAAACTGAATTTTATTTTGGGGATATACTAACAAAAATATTGTTGGATGTCCTGTATTTTTCTGCTAAAACAAAAACAACATATACATAACTTTCTCCAGCACTGCAAATGATTTTTAAAATCCACTATGGACCTTGTACATAACCAGTCTTGGAACTCTTTTCAGTTTCTCTGAATTGCAATTATTGCTAATACATTGGTCACTCCTATTAGACCCAAAGATCTTCAGAGCAGAATTTGCGCTTTAACTCAATCTATAATCTGGTTCTGTGCCTGGAACATTGCAGTCATTCAATAATAAGGCTTGTGGAATGACTATACCAGTGAACAACCTATGTTCTAATTCTCAATCAAACGGTAACTGGTTATCACCTTGGGGAAAATATTTAGCACACCTGGATCTTTGTTTCTGAGCCATAAAATGAGAGATGGAGCCAAGGGTGATCAATAAAGTCTTTTTCACTCTAGTTTCTCAGCTGCATTTAAGTTTGCTACTCCTATTTCTCTAACACATTGAATTTTTCTAAAGTATAAATTTAATCGAGCAATATATTTATTGTACATTTGCTACCCCCGTGGCAGTTCCAAAAGTACAATGGGAAGACATGGATGACATATCACTGCTCAGGTGGTATAATGATCAGAGACAAGGACCATTTATCATGCTTCAACTAGGCCTTAAATTATGATGAAAATGCACTGAGACTCACTTCTGCTGATTTCATTAAAATGTAGTCCTAGCCTCATGTGGCAGGCATTTCAGCTCAGACTCCCCACTGGCGTCTCTACGATATTAAAGGACAACAAAATGAGTTCATGAAGAATGAAAATAGAGTTACAAATATTAGGATACCTGAAGGTGAAATATGTTCATTATTTTGGTTGTTTTTAAGGAAACCAAAGCAACTGCAGACAGTGAATTGTTTGTTTTAATTGATCAATGTTTATTATGCATTTGTATTTATCAAACATTTACTATGCAACAGGTACTATAACCTAAATAACTTATGTCACAGGATGGATATAGTTATAAAATGTAACTATGTCACGGCAGCATGATTAGGTCTTATACGGCACCCTGTATGTACTCAACCAGCAACTCTGAATAGAAGAGGATCTCATGTCTTTCACCCATTCCACATCTACAAGGGCCAAATATGTGACATATGTTGTGCAAAATACCAGATAGACTAGAACAAATTGAATTCCATCTCAGACGTCCACCATGGACAATTCCAAGTAACTTACACGGCATCATGAAGGAGTTGTGCCATGAGTCCCATGAGAAGTAATGTTTCCTTTTTTCATATAAGAAGAATATTTTTAAATAATTTCTATTGCTTTCAGGAAAACATTTCACTGGAGTCCTTGCAAGTTGCTAACAATTGGCAAATGGAGAAGAAAGAATTTCAAGTACTTTTGAGCCTTTATCAGGTCTTAGTCCCTTTGAGAGTCTAATAAAAGATCATGAACTCTGAAAAAAATGCAGTTGCATAAATAAGTGCATTTTTTCCATGCAATTTGCACTCTGTACCAGGGTTATAAGTAAGTTCAAGTATGCATCTTAATAGACTAAGCAGTGCTATAATGGAAGATGGCCTCTACAGAGTTAAATTTTCTAAATGAAATTGAATAGAAAACAATTATGACGGATGCTGCATCCATAAAGTTAAGAGGGATGAGTGTGTACGTTGACTTTGGGTTAAACTAATTCACAGCAGTTAATGGAAGATTATAATAGAGTAGGTGTAGGAGATTTTTTTTTTAAACTGCATATACTTTACTAATTTACAGAAGAGGTAATTATTTTTTGTGAGCTGTGTATTGACCACTGTAACTCTTATGCCACTTGATAAAAAGACTAAAATAGAGAAATAGCTTCACCTGCAATCCTAATTATAATAGAGTCACATTCCCATAGCAACTGTCACTACATACTAGGCATTGACACATTTTAGATAATATGATGCTGTTACTTAAATATTTAATGGATGTTAAGGTTGGTTAATAATTCTGCAAAGTCAGTCAAGGTGTCTACCACTGGCCTTGATCATTATATCTTTCACTGAGAGTATCCTGGAGAGATTGCACTCAGCAAATCAGTTTCAGACTCAAGACTTAGATAACATGTAACTTTCCTTGTGAATTCTTCCAAAGCTTCAGATAGATAACATTGCTCACTTGTCCATGCTCCCACAGACTCAAGTCACACAATAACACTGCAGTTTATTCACTGGAGCTCTGAAGTCAATATCTTCTGATAGATTATAAGTCCTTAAGGGCAGGGACTGAATCTCATTCATCTATGTTACTTTCAGTCACAGCATTTGTCAAGAAGGTAAGCATTCACTGTGGATTGCTGAATCAAAACACATTAGTTGATTTAATGGCTTTGCTCTCCAAATGTGAGCATATTATCAGTAGCTGTTTAAGATACACACCCTTTCTTATTAAATGCTGAGAAGGTTTATCAGCAAAGGAACCATGTGTATCTTATTCATCACTGAAAACCCAACACTGGTCTTGGTGCCTGGAACATTACAGGTGATCAATAAGTAACCGCTAAATGAATACTGAACAAATTAATTCAAAGGAGCATGAAGAGTAACTAAGGAATATATTATTCCAAACAAAACTTTTTAAAAATGCTGTAAATAAAAGGAAAGTGTTTCTTTCAACCCATTTACTTATCCTGTAGCTTGAGTTTGGGGTAGCAGGAAGTCCAGCACATTGCCCTTCATATCACAGGCCTTTCAGAGTCAAATGGAAGAAAGAAAAGTCATTTCAGGAATCTGTGGCAAAGGTGATGAAAGAGAAGTTAAAGGTCTTATGCAAGGTCATAGACCAAGCAGATGTCAGAGTCTAAAAGCCAAGAAAGACATTCTAGAGGAAATGATAATCAAAAATAAGAACTGAAGTGTTGATGAATTAGGCTGGAAAGAAGGTGTGGGATGAAGGAGAAGAGTAGTTCTTGGAGAACAGCTTTCCTTAAGGACCAGAAGTGGAAAGAGCAGAGAATTCCTAAAAGAAGTATCTGTAGCCACTACTTACTGCTACCCACACAGTAAAGAACAGTATATTTCAGTATTTTTCAGGTTAAAATGAAATGAAATAAAATTTAACCCCCTTCATCATCTTTTACTTTCACTTCTTTCCACTCTTTTTCTCTAGTCACTCCTGTATTTTCTATTCCCCTTTCTGCTTCCACAGCATTCACTGCCATCTGAAAAGTTATTATGCTCAGTTAATGCCTGTCTTCTTTTTCAGTAAACTGAAAGCTCTTTGAAAGCAGGGACTTTCATCTATACTGGACTAAATGAATTAGTGAATGAAGGCAAAGGGTCTGCTGCATTCATTCTTCACACCACTTTCACTCTACAGAGCAGCCTTCTAAATATTTTAAAAATGCAAACCTTTTCAAGTCACTCACTTATTTAAATCTGCCAATGATTTCCCCTTGCATGAAAGATAGGGTCTAAAATTTAAAACTTGTATTCATAAAATGTCTGTAAAATCAAGCTTCAAGTTTGAGAGAGTTTGTAAGAAAAAGCTTCAGCCTGAAGGATTCACCACTTTCCTCTCCAGCAGCGTGACGTAGGCGTTTTTCAGTTTCTGGAACAAATATATATATATTTCCCTCTTCCTGGCCTTTCCAAAAGGGATGCTCTTTCCTTTTCTGGAACACTTCTCCTCCCTCCCTCCCTTCGAGATCACCACTTAGACACTTGGAAAAATGTGCTGAGATTTTGAGTACATGTGTGAGCATATTCATTAGAAGTGTCTACGTTTTCTCCAAAGAGATGCTACAATCCCAAATGCAATGCTTCTCTAAGGACTTCTACATGCCTTGTCCTATTTATTCCTGTCTATTCTGTATTTCCTGGAATTATAGTAAATAAAATTGTTTCTTTTAAAATTACATATTCTGATCATGTATATTTCTTGTTTTTTGTTGGTAGTGGAAGTTTACTCAGTCACTGAGTATTTATTTTTGTTTACCATCATTTTATTAGTTTTCTATTGGTACTATAACAAATTACCACAAATCCAATGGCTAAAGACAATACAATTTATATTATTATTATTTTACAGTCTTGGTTATCAGAAGTCCTAGTGGTGGGTCTCAGTGGACTAAAATCAAGGTCTGGGTAGGGCCACATTCCTTTCTGAAGGCTCTACATTTGATTACTGTTTCCAGTTTCTAGAAGCCACCTGTATTCCTTGGCTCATGGCCCCTTCTTCCTTATTCCTTGCATATAGATATTCAATGATTTATCATTATTTGTTTAAAATATTCTTTCACTACCTTTGTCAAAACTCAATTGACACTATTGATGGGTATATTTCTAGGTTATTTATTTTATTCCATTGATCTATTTATCTTGAGGAGAATACCACACCTTGTAGAACATATTTAAATAAACATAATTGTCTTATATCTTACCGGTAGAAAAATATGTGGTTCAGCATACCTATAGCATTACAATCAGGAACATGTTACTACTTCTTGATATTTTAATATTCTTATAGTAGAACCCAATGTCTATGCAAATCTTTAAAGTTTTATAAAGAAATTATCAATAAGTAGTCATTAATTTACTATTGATAGCAATTTTATTAGATTTTGGTGTTAAAAGACATATATGAAACATGTTTGAGAAATTGAAATCATGATATTTTTATCACATTTTCTAAAGACTAGGTTCTAAAACTTGTAATTTAACTATTTTTAGCTCATTTCAACTATCACTAAGAGAATAACTATTGTGTCCTAGTCCTTGAATTGATTCTGGGGAGATTATCTATCTATCTATCTATCTATCTATCTATCTATCTATCTATCTATCTATCTATCTATTTATCTATCTGTGTGTGTGTGTGTGTGTGTGTGTGTGTGTGTGTGTATGGAACAATGAGTCTATCTTTGAGAAGATGTCATATACATGTGATAGATATACTATAATAATAGCTGTCTAACTTATATTCACATTTTCATTGAAAATTATGTTAACTTTCTGAAATAGAAATTTGACAATAGCATTCACATGATTAAAAGATTTCAAAAATTTCTTCCCCTATGGGGTAACATTATAACTCTTTAGAACAATTTTATGCATATTATTAGTGGTCATGAGTATATTTTCAAACTGTCTGCCTCTCTGTCATCCCTCCTTTATTCTCTACATCTAGGCATTTGTGTTTTTTTTATATTTATCTATTCTGTTTACTCCTGTTGAAAGTATTAGGGGCCATTAAAATTATGAGAATTATACCTAAGATGAACAAGTTTTAAATGAAAAATCAAATATATCTCCAGAGAACCATAACTTTAAACATACAGGCTTTGAGTTTTTTAGTTGAACCATTTTAACTTCCCCTGATTTGAGTCTGGTTACCTTGACATCAATTATACTATGTGGTGAGATAAACACTGTATTAGACACAATTGAAGACAGAATTAGTTTGAGGATACTGCAAATAATGCCAAATCAAAAAGGGATATTACAAATACAGAACAGAGGTTAAGAGAGAGAAAGGAAAAACTGAGCTTAGTTATATTTGCTCTTATTTACATAAAGAAAGATGAGAAAAAAGGGAGGGGGTCTATTTCCAGACTCTTTATTCTGTTCTGTTGATCTACTTATCTTGTTGGAAATATCATACCTTGTAGGCCGTATTTTAATAAGCATAGGGGAGAGAAAATATTAAAAGGGAAATTGGTAGAACACATTTCTCAAATTGAGAAAAAGCCATTAAGTCCTCCAAATCAGGACACAAAGTGGGCACTTTGGAGGCCAAATAACACACAACTAGACAAAACAATGTATGAAAAGGTAAACTCCTAGCGGTAAACAAATAAAAATAGTTTACCTACAATAATCAGTAATTACACTGATAGCTAGCTATCTACAGAAACAACAGAATCAAGAAGATAAGATAAGAAAATAACAGTCAGATCAAACCTTAAAAAACTTCTTAATAGTATAAGTTAAATACAGATATTTTTATACAAGGATTGAATCTTTATCTTTAACAGATCCTCACTGTAGGAAATAAAATAATATATACTTTAGGATGAAGAAAGCTAAGCCTTGAGGGATGGAGTGAGCTGCAAGAAGCAGTGATCAAAAGACTTGCATAAATTTAAATCAGTATTGGCTAGAAATACAGTAGTAATTATGATGGCAAATGTCTGGGGCATAAGACAAGTTAGAAATACATTGTTGAGTTAAAATAACATTGGAGAAAGACTGCATTTTAACATTCTTCTTTTACTGGTTAAATTTTGACTGCATAAAATTAAATACAGTCATATCTCACTTTATTTTGCTTTCTTTATTGAGCTTCCCAAACACTGTTTTTTTTAATAAACTGAAGGTTTATGGCAACCTTGCCTCCAGCGTGCCTATGGGCACCATTTTTCCAACCATATTTGCTTACTTAGTGTCTCTGTGTCACATTTTGATAATTCCAACAATATTTCAAACTTTTTTCAATATTATTATGTTATGGTGATCTGTGATCAGCGCTCTTTGATGCTCTGATTTTTACATGTCACTGTTAAGAGAATGAAAAAAATCACAGAGCTGAGATATACTTATAAATCAATATCTGATAAATAACATGCATCCAGAATATAAAAAAGAACCCTCAACTCTCAATAATAAGAAAGCACAGAACACAATTTTAAAAAGGTCCAATATTGGACCAAATTCAATATCAAAGAAGTGTTCAGTTGAAAAATAAGCCAGGATACTCAACAATCTTTTTCATTTGGAAAATACAAATTTAACCACAGTGAGATAACACTGAACATGCATTAGAATGTTGAAAACAAAAAATGACAACATAACAAGTGCTGATGAGAAAGTGGATGAGCTGGAACTTTCCCACACTGCTGCTAGGAATTCAAAATGGTACCACTACTTTGAAAAACAGTTTGTCAGTTTCTTAAAAGTTAAACATAGTCTTATCATATGAAGTAGCCATTCTTATCTTAGATGTTTACCCAGGAGAAATGTAGAAATGTATAAAATATATTGAAAAGAGCTTCATTTGTAAGAAAAAAAAAAACAAATTTGGAAACAGTCCTAATGTCCAAGGACAGATAAATGGACAAAAAATTGACGTATATATATATTATATATATACTTTTATAATTTGTACATATTGTATAAAAGGTAATGGTATATATAATGGAATCCTGCTCAATAATAAAAGTGGATTAACTCTTTATACATACAACACATGGATGAAATTCAAAATAATTATGCAGAGTGAAAGATGCTACTGAAAAAGAACATATAACAAATAGTTCAATTTTTAAAAGAAGTTTAGAGAATTCACTACCATCCTAGTGACAGAAAGCAGACTGGTATTTGGGTAGCTGGGAGGAGACGGGAGGAAAGGGCAAAGGGTGAGAGTGGAGGAGAACAAAGAGCTTGTGACAACTTCAGGGAGTGATGACATGTTCACTAACTTGATTGTGGCAATCATTTCATAGCTGTATACATATTTCAAAACTTACCAAATCATAAATTTCAATTACATGCAATTTATATAAATTATATTCAATAAATCTTTTTTTTAAATGTCTATACTATATAACATATGGTGACACTAAAAGTTAACTGCTGGGGCATCAACTTTACAAAATGAGCTTGAAGCCTCTTGAACTACTCAAAAAAACCCACTATGATGAAAGTATGCCAAAGGACCACAGAAGCCAACACAGGAGATGGTGACATGCTTCCAAAGAGTCCAGTATGAAGTGGGGATAGGGAGAATTCACTAAAGTGGAGAAACCTAACAAATGAGCCAGATGAGTAGGAATAATGGCAAGTGATAAATCATGCTGATTAAGTACAATTGCAATATGTGATGAAAGTGGCACTTTGTCTCTGTGGTCTTCCTCCCCCAAACTTATGACTCTAATTTAATCATAAGTAACACAATACAAATCACAATAGAAGGATTTTTACAAAATACCTGATCAGTATCAAAACAAGGAAAGTCTGAGAAACTTTCGAAACCAACAGGAGCCTAAACCACATGAAAGCTAAACATAGCATGGTGTCATAGGTGGGATCCCAGAATAGAAAAAGGACATTAGTAAGGGAATGTTAATAAGGAATGTATTCCAGTTAATTGCAATGCATCAATAGTAATTTATTAGTTGTGATAAGTGTTAATAATATTAACATTTAATAATATTAACTAGTAATAATGACATTAATAATAGGGGACATTGAATGTAGGGTATGTACTCTCTTAATTTTTGTGTAAATCTAAAGCTATTCTAAAATTAAAAAGTAGATTTCATATTTACCTGGCAGGGGATATGCCATGATCATGAAAGTGGTTTTCCCAGGGCAAGGCTCATCCATTGCACTCTAGATGTGCTGACCCCTGCAATTCCCCCAAATGTTAGAAACTCGACTGCATAATTTGCGGTAGTGGAGGTCTGCATTTGTGCTTTCGCCTGAAAAGAAAACAGAAAGTAGATTTCAAAAAATAGTTAACTGAGGCACACTACAGGAAAGACAAGACTCCAACTTTGTCCTCCCTGACTTCTGCTCACTGTTCAGGTCTGTCCTCCACACTTCCTTCTTTCATTTGCCAAACTTCTCGTGGCTCCACATAAAAAGTGAATAAAATAGTTCCATGGGAAGCACTTCTAGGTATATTTTTGGTTTTGAATTTTTGCAAATATTCTTTGTTTTTTATTGAAGTATATATAGTCAGTTGATAATGTAGTGTTAATTTCTGGTGTACAGCTTAATGATTCAGTTATACATATGTATATATATTCCTTTTCATGTTCTTTTTCATTATACACTACTACAAGATATCGAATATAGTTCCCTATGCTATACAGTAGAACCTTAATGTTTATCTATTTTTTATATAGTAGTTAGTATCTGCAAATCCTGAATCCCAAACTATTACTCCACCTCCCACTTCCCCCTCTGGTAACCAGAAGTTTGTTTTCTATGTCTGTGAGTCTGCTTCTGTTTTGTAAATAAATCCGTTTGTGTTCTTTTTTTAGATTCCACATATAAGTGATGTCATATGATATTTCTCTTTCTAGTTCTGGCTTCCTTCACTTAGTATGACAATCTCCAGTTCTATTCATGTTGCTGCAAATGGCATTATTTCATTCTTTTTTATGGCTGAGTAGTATTCTGTGTCATATATGTATGTGGTATATATATACACACACACATACACACCACATTTTCTCTATAAATATTTACAAATATTCTTAGTAGAATCTTCTCACTGTTTTTGAGGAGAAATACAGACACTAAACATGAATAGGAAAAAATGGTCCAGCCATTAGAATGCAGCTGTTGCTACTCTATGTGTCTTAAAAGATCTGTGGAGCATGGTGATAAATTCAAATGGTATAGGTTGCCATCCAAGCTGTGACCCATTTGATAGCATGACTATTAGTAATTGCTTCATCACATGTGGGGAAAAGAAGAGTACCTCAAAGAAGGTGAGACTTAAAAGGCTTAATTTATGGCAAAATGTTTGCAACTCTATAAAGTTAGTCCCTCTCCTGTCCCTCAACTTGTCTACAACGTAAAAAACGTCTTTACTACAGACACAACTCTGCATTCTTTTTTTCTTTTTTAACATTTTTAATGTTAACCTTCTTTATACAGTTACATCCCAATTATTTCTGCTTGGAAACAGAGTGGGATGTGTCTGGAGACTGAATTCAAGCCTCATGTTAATTATCTGAAATCCAATTTGTTGTCTACATCCCGTTAGAAATGTGAACTATGTAGTATGCAATATTCATAATATGGCCAGTTACCTCATATGAGAGTAATTTAATTGTCAGTGCTGCTCAACCATTGTTTAATGAATTCCTAACAATTTGAAAGGCAAGCTGTTGGAAGACTATTATTAAATTTCATATTTGCTCTGCAGTTTTCTTCACCATTGCTTCATCTATTTAGGATTATGATAACCATTAACTTTGGGGTTCCTTAAAAAAAAACAGGACTTTTTTGCATAATGCAAAATTTGAACTTCTTATCTACTTGAAAACTGGAGTATATACATTTTAAGGCAGGCTTGCAATTAAAGGGTGATGATCACACTCATCTGTACAATAAAATACAAATTCATAAAACAAAGGCATCATAGTTCACCCACTTACACAGTAGCAACAATGGGAAATATTATGGTAGACACAGGAGGAAAAGGCAGGTACTTACAGCAGAACTTAATCTTATGCTATAAATAGTTTAATAAATTGTAACCACTAAAATTTCAAAAAGCAAATTACATCAAGACACATTTTATTTATATTATTGATCACACCACAAAGCATAATAGACTATGTACAAATGGGCTAGTTTGTTGTAATATCTCGGGAGGCACTTGGGAAAAGAGGATGTTTGGAAAGTTGATATCAAAACCAAATAACAAAGTTAAATTTGAGGAAGAAATCTGATTAAATCAATGACTTTAGGGTTAAAAAACCCCATAAAAACAGTGAAGAAAATAAGTATGAATGGTTATTCTCAGACTCTTCAGTATTATGAACTTTGGGTCTTATAATCCAATGAATTAAACAATTTTCTTTTGCATGCATTTGGACACTTTAAGGATCTCCAAAACAGTTCAAAAATAATCTGTACTTATTATTTAATTATGGTCAAAAGTGCTGAGGTTGGAAATAATGATTGAGCTATGTTTTTATGTGTACATGTACCCCTTCAGGAGCTCAATGAAATCTTCTGGAAAATAGGAAGGAACATACAAACATTCTCTAGGGTTTTTTTGGGGGGAGGACAATACTAATGAGATGACTAGTAATTGATCAAGTGTTGAAAATTGATCAGCTGAATGACAAATAGCAAGTGGACTGTGTGCTGAATGAATATCATTTGGGATAATTAAGAAGACACATCAGTTTTGTGTGGATTTAATGAAGCTTTAGTAGTTTTTTTTTTTTTTGTAGCACTAAGTGAAGTTTGGCCAATTATCAAGAGAACTGGGATTACTTAGTGCTTATGACATAAGGATTCTCTGATCTGATGTTTAATGCCTACTGTTTAAATTCGCTATGTAAATATTATCTGTGGAGGTACAAGTGCAGGATGGTACAGTCAACAGACTATGTGCTTTGCAATGAAAGAGACACAAATCTGAATTCCCATCATAACTCTGAGGAGTATCATACTCACTCTATCCGAACCCTAATTTCCCGCCTATAAATGAGGAGGTCTGATTGCATGCTGTGGTTGTTACCATTTATTTGTTGGCTCAGCCTGAGGTTAAGCATAAAAGTAAAATAAAATATATATTTTTGATAATTCAGGCCAAATATGAAAATACAACTGCTATGGCGAACACTCCCACTGTTACCACTAGTACTCATACTCCGTCTAGTATTACTGCTATGACCACTACATCACCTACCATTTGCTGAGTGACTACTGTTGCTGGCACTATGCTAATGACTTTCCATGCATCCTCTCATTTAATCTTCAGAGCAGTTATTGTTATTATTATGGTATCAATTTTATTATTATCACAGTGTATAGAGGGGAATAGAACATTAATGAGGTTAAGTGGCATAAACAGAATTCATGTCCAGATATGTTTACCTCCAAACTCGAGCACTCAATCATTAAATCATGCTGATGGACATGCATAGAATTCAGATGAAGATTCAGTGTTTGCATGAATCATCCCGAGAAATCCCTCACTCCTCCAGGTTTCTCTGTCTGTACGTGGCATGAGCCCAGCTGGCAGAATCACTGAACATTTCAAAATGAAACCAAGAAAAAAATTCTCCTCAGCTGTAACACGAGTGCCAGCCCTGTTTGATCACAAGTCTGTGAGATGAAAGGCAGATCGGACTTCATTCCGTTGATTCACCTTTAATACATTTCACAGCACATACAGCAGATTTGGTAGATAACATTTACATATTTAGGATTTGTCAAATGAAGACTGAAAATGGCTCAAGTGTGTTTTGGTTGTTCGGATTGTTTTCCTAGTCTAAACCTTGAGAGAATTTGTCATAAGCCATAAATCGAATAAATGCCTCTGCTAAGAAAAAATGGAAGTTGTCATAAACCCAAATCATGCTGGAAAAAATAAGATTATACATAAACTGAATGGAAGGGTAGAATATTGCTAGAGGGAGACAGTTTCCAAAGGAGCCAGAAAATGCCACTTTAGTGAGCTGTTCCCTTCATCTATTCTGCATCCATTTTTAAATGTTCTTTATCTGGATTTAGTCGTATGTTGGTCATATCATCTGCAACAAAATCTCAGTCATTTCTAGGTCAGCTCTGGTGTCCCTTCTTTATATTACATTACTTAAAAAAAATTTAAACTACCTTCTGAGAAAGTTATATTCTTCCTTTACAGCTGTCAAAATGATTTAAAGTGTGACCTCTCAATCAATGGACATTGGCCACTTGGTCTTTAAACGATTTTTTCTTTCTGATTCTCTTTTGTCTTTTGTTCTCTAAATGTACCATCTGAAGCAGTACTCCAAGTTGTTCAAATTGGTCCATTTCTTGAATTGCTTTCCCCTTTTAATGTTTCATTTAATGTTTCTCTAATGGTTAGTTACTGTCAGAAGCCCTGCAAAGAGGTATGTCTTTGAGTTTACGTCCTCCCTAATGCACATAATCTCGAATATTTAATAATACAATTCTTTGGAAAGGATGTAGTTTTATCTAATTGCAGGCTCATTTTCTTGTCCTTCTTGTAAGATGTGGGCTGTGAAATTTCTGTTGGTATTTTTATCTTAATTTGGCCTTCATAATATAAAAAAATTAGAGGAAACACCTTTTCTGAATGATAAGCATACTTTAATTTTCAATAAATACTGAATATGAATAATAAGGGAAAGAAAACAGAAAACTAACATTTATTGAATGACATTTTTGTGCCAGTATTTTGTACTGTGCTAGATATTACCTCATTTAGTGCTCACCACAACTTTTTGCAATTTGGGAAACATTCAACAGAAGTCAATAAGTGGATTTTTATGTATTATTTTTTGCTTCACTATGAAGCTATAGTCCCAGGCTTTGCAAATGTCTATATGTTAAATAAAGCACTTCTTCAAATGCTAACATTAAAAAAGAAGCATGTAAATGGTTATTTATCACAAACATTGCTTAAAATGAAAAACATTGTTTCCTTAGGTCAATTTTTCTTTGTCACAAAATCTCACTTGTGTGAGCACTGCCCCACCCCTCAAACAGGCCAGACAGGTGATGGGCTTTGAATGGCATATCTTCCTTTTGGTTCACTAGACATAAGGGTGACAAACTAAAAAGTGTTATTTGTCCTTGTACTATTTTGTCCAGGCCCTCTTCAACTCGCCCTTTGCCAATTTTTCTTTCTTTTTTGCAAAGATCTCCATTTCTCAGTCTCCTTCTTTCAAGCTTTACTTTTTCGTCTCCACTATGTAGGTCATTTTTCTGCATCAATCAGAATTTAAATGCAAAGTATTTTAAAATCTAATTCAGCAGATGCTTCCAAATATACCCTCAAATGCTTAACACAAAACCCCATTCTCTTCCCACTAACCCCCTTGAATGATCAAGTGCCCCTTTGACAAGGATGCATGACTTCTGAAAATGAAATTAAGAAACATGGTCTCATTCAGAATAGAATCAAAAAGGATCAAATACTCTAGAATGAATTTATTGGAAAAAGTTCAAGACCTGTTCTTTGAAAACAATGAAACATTGCTAAAAAAATGTAAAAGATCTAAAAATAAATGGAGAAATGTTTTATGTTTATGCGCTGGGAAGATTAATACTGCTAAGTTGGCAATTCTCCCCAGTTTTAGGTACAGTTTCAACACAATCCCTATCAAAACCAGAAGTTTTTTTTTTTTTCAAAAGTATTGACAAGCCTATCCTAACATTTAAATGAGAATAAAAATGGACCAACAGTAGTCAGAACAATTTTGAAAAGAACCATGATAAACCTTACTTTAAACCTATGATAGTTACAGCACTGTGGTACTGGTAGAAAGACAGGCATGTAGATCAATGGAAGAGTTCAGTCTTCAGAAATGAACTCAAGCACTTATGTTAAACTGACTTCCTGCAAAAGTGCTAAGACAATTCGATGGGCGAAAGAATGGTCTTTTCAGCAAATAATGTTGGGAAAGTTGGATATCTTTCTGAAATTTTTAAAAGTTCAGACACTTTATTTTGTACATAAACAACTCCAGTGGGTTATATGCCAAAATGTAAAGGTTAAAGTTATAAAACTTCTAGAATAATATACAGAAGAAAATCTTATGATTTTAAGCCTACGGTTTTTAGATACGACACAAAAAATAATTACACATAAAAAATAAATAAATATAAATTGGTCTTCATTTAAAAAAGCAAACTTTTTGATTTTACAAAACACCCCAAAGAAAATGAAAAGGCAAATCACAGACTGGTAAAAAATATATATATGTGTGTATATATATATGTATACTCTTGAACACCATGGATTTGAACTGTGGGGTCCAATCATGTGAGGATTTTTTTCAGTAGTAAATACCATACAATCCACATTTGGTCAGTTTTAAGGGTATAGACACACCACAGATGCAAAGGGCTGACTGTAGGTGATAATGCAAATTTTTGACTACATGGAAGGTCTGAGCCCCTAACTCCCTGCATTGTTCAAGGATTAACTGTGTGTATATACATATACACCTATTTAATCTTTATGTTTTGGCATGTGATCCATTTTAATTTAATTATTTGTGTATGATAGGAGGTAAGTGTCTGAATAATTTTCATGAGAATATCCAATTTTCCCACCATCAGCTGTATCCAGAATATATAACGAACACATAATGTAATAATAAGGAAAACAACCCAATTTAAAAAAAATAGGCAAATAAACTGAATTGACATTTCACCAAAGGAAATACATAAATGGTTAAGAAGCGCATGAAAAGATGCTCAGCTTCAATAGTCATTAGGAGAATACAAATTTTAAAAATGCCTGAGACACCATTTCACGTCTGCTAGAAGAGCTGTAATTAAAAACCCAGACAATCGACAGTGCAGGCAAGGCTATGGAGAAACTGGAATCTTCATATATTACTACTGAGAATGTAAAATGGTACAGCCATTTTGTTCTGTTTCTCAAAAAGCTGAACATAAGCTTACCCTATGATCTGGTAATTTCACTCCTAGGTATCCGCCTGAAATAAAACGTTGGTCCACACAAAGACCTGTGATTACAGCAACTTTACTCCTAATAATAAAAATTCTGAGAAACTTAAACCTCCATGACGTGGTAAAGGGATAAAACTGATGTTTTAACCACATGATAGAATACTATTCAGTCATACGAAGGAACAAGATACTCATATCTTACAGAGCCTTACAGAGATTATGCTGATGATAGACATCAGATGTGAAAGACCACGTATTACTTGAGTTAATTTATATGCAATGTCCAGAATAATACCCAAATCTATACAGATAGATAGAGAGAAGAGAGTGATTGCCTGGGGCTGGGAGTCAGAACTGGAATTGACGGCCAGTGGTCACACGGCATCCTTTCAGGGTGATGGGAATGTCATAAAACTGGATTGTGGTTACACAACTCTATACATTTATTAAATATCAAAAAAGTGGGAGAATTTCATGGTATATGGATTAATTTTCTCTTGCTGCTGCAACAAATTGCAAAAAGGCTTTTGGCTTAAAAGAATACAAATTAGTTATTTGGCAGTTCTGTGGGTCTGAAGCCTGGTAGAGGCGGTTGTAGGAGGCTGAAGTCAAGGTGTTGGGATGCTGTGCTCTCTTCCGCATGCTCTAGGGGAGAATCCACTTCCTTGTTCATCCAGTGTTCATTTCCATGCAGCTGTAAGACTGAGGTCTCTGCTTCCTGCTGGATGTTGGTTAGGGGTCCCCCTTAGCTCTGAGAGGCCTCTCTTTGACCCTTGTACATAGTCCCCCACATCTAGGAACCATCACTGGGCATGGAATCTTTCTCACACTGCCACCTCTCAGACTCTTCTGCCATCAATGCAATGCCCCTTGTGCAGCCAGAAAAAATCATCAGATTTTAAAGACCCATGGGGTTAGATTGAGCCCATCAGTAATGTCACCATCTTAATGTCCTTGACTTTAATCACATCTTCAAATCTCTTTTGCCAAGTAAATAACATATTCATAGTTCAAGGTATTAGGATGTGGACATATTTGGGGATCCATTATTCACCTACAAGAAATAATTTTTTCTGTGCAGATTTTTACAAATCTATACCATGTGTCTAAGTTCTAATAGCATATGGAAAATTCTCTGAATAGTCCCATAGAGAAAGTTACATCATATGTGTATGATGACAGTTTAGCCTTTTTCCTCTCAGATTCTTTTGTTTTTGTTTCCTTTTTGTTGTCTGATCTCCTATAAACCTATGGCCTTAAATACATAACAGCTTCCTCAGAATCTCAGGCTGAAAATGTTAGAGCCGACATTGATTCTTCTTTTTTTTTTTTCCTCAAGCCCAAAGAAAAATTCTTCAACAAGCCTGACAGCAACACCTAGAACCAAATAATGAAAATGACTACTTCACCACCTCTACTTGCACCACTATTTCAAATCCCCGTGAGATTTCACTTCACCTGCTCTGCTGTCTGCTTTAATGATCCCTCTTCTTCCTCCTGCCCTGTTCTCCCCGACCCAGCCTGCTTTGCATTTAGTAGTCAGAGTATTGCACAAAGTCATTACTAATCGGAGTCCTTAATAATAGATAAGACTTATTGAGGCCTTACTATATGCCAGTGCTTAGATGTATGCTTTTGTGGGGTTAACCCATTTATTCTTCACAAATAACTCTGTAAGGTAGGTATTATTACTTTCCCCATATTTACAAAACAGAAACAAAAGCCTTGAACACTTTAGCTTATACAAGAGTAGACAACCAGTGCATCCAGCAGCCAGGATTTGAACACAGGGCAGTCACTTCAAAGCCCATAATACACGTCTTACTACACTGTACAGTCAATCCATCATTTTCCAAATGTTGTTGAATATTAAATTCAACTTTATCTGTTGATTTTGAGTTTTGTCAGCCACCACATGCCAGAAGCAGCCCCCACTTCCCCAATCCATCCCCAGTGTACCTACTTAGAAGACTCAGGAGAGCAAGGTGGTCAGCAGTGTAGTTGGCCTTGTAGACATAGCTCTACTCACTGGGAGAGGCATCCAACTCCCCAAAGAGATGACAAGGAGATTGTGAAATTTTCACCGACGTTGTCACCATAAAGGGAGATTGGCAGTCTGTCTCCCAGTTGGATATCTGCCAAGGCAGTGAACGTGTTGACTTTCCTCCGTGCCTTTCTCAGCAGGGAAAATAAGCAGTTAGAGTAATGGCTGGCGGGCGGTCTAGGAACCTGCACTCCCATCTCTTGGCAGCTAAGCTGCCAGTGTGGGTGGTAAAGGGGCTGAGTAAGTGTCAGAAGTCCAAGTTCAGAGACCTGGGCAGTGGGGAGGACCTGCAAGACTTCCAGATCTGTCACTCACACTGTGCAGGAGCCAGCAGGCCAGTGATGGCCACACAGAGGCTGATGGCCAGAGAAGCAGTGAGAGCTGACAAGGAGGAGCCTAAAATCCACAGGTGGCCATAAAGAAAGAGCCAGATGTCCTCTTTCTTCTCCCGGCTCCTTACTCTGAAAATTGTGGAGGATGACAGCTTAGCATCAGGAGGAGGGAATGGGTAGAACTTTGAAACATGGGATTTAAATGTGAGACTGGAAGCTTTCACATGATTGGACAGCTTTTAATAAAATATAACCAGAAAGACACCTCTCAAGAATAAAAAGGAATAGATTTTCCAGAACATGATTTAATACAGTGACAGATTTAAATAAAAGATTTTACGTTTAACCACTATGCTTTGAGAGTTTTTAATTAACTGGTTACAATAGCCTCAAAGTCCTGGTAGGTCAGGCTTCTACCCCCTCATTCCTGTTCTTTCTCTTACTATACTCCAAGCCCTAAGCAATCTGTTTCAGCCTCAGGACCTTCCCACAGATCATCGGCAGCTTTAAAGATTCTTACTCAGCTTTAAAGATTCAGCTCTTACATTTTCAAAGAGGATTTCCTGAGCACTTTCTCTAAAGTTACCCCTCCCCTGATTCCACAACCACATCATTTATATTGTTACCAGAGAGTGGGTAGTAGTAGTACTTGTCTCATCACAGAAAGAATTCAGATATGAGACACGGAAGTTAAAAACGTAAATAGAGGATTTATTAAGTGATACAATGCTCTCATGGGGAGAGTGGGCAGACTCAGGTGAGTAGCTGCACTGAGTTCCTTTGGCAAGATGATTATATGGGGTGTAAAGATGAATGCACAGAAAATTATTGGGGAGAGAGGAGTTTGGGGAGTATTTCTTGATTTTCATCCCATCTCCCCTTCCTGAGAGGAGAGAGGACTTTCGGCCTTATTTAGTCTTGATTGGAAGTGTCATGGTTTCCGTGCAGGATGGGTACTTCTAATCTGCAAGGCTAATTTTATTGTAATGAGGACATAATGAGCAAAAGGTTACACTTGGACCCCAGAGATTCCTGCCTTATCTCACTTTTCTTTGTCTGCCTCCAGGACACTTGTCAACCCAGAATATTTGGTTTCTTATCAGTCCAGAGGTTCCTGCTTTTCTCTGTCTGCCCAGGGACCCCCGTTGTTCACAAGATGTATGGTTTCCTGCCATCTGGCCCATGCCCCACCTTTCTCTGCTCATATCTGGCTCTCTGCCTGCTCTAACAATATTACCTTTCTTGTTTTATTTTATGCATTGCATTTCCAACCATAGAACATTCAGAATGGAAGAAAATCTGTTATATTTATTAGCAGCTCCATCCAGGCATCCAAACTGACTCCACTTTGAAAAGTCAGTCTAGAAACTGGGAAACAGTAGGCTGGAATTGGCCTCTTTCCCGGGGCAATGTATTCTCAGAAAATCTTCCACATGGAAACTGCCCTGTGGAAGGGATGGCCTCAGTGTCAATGTTCTTTCAAGGGGCTTATCATCATTCCCTAAGAGTCTCAGAATTCAGTATCCTTATACCTGGGACCCATATAATACACTCTTCCATATTTCCACTCCCTCCCCAGTTGCAATTCCATCCTTTGCAACTTACAAGATAGGAATAGTTAGAAGACTCACCTCCAGACAAAGGAGTTACAAAAATGTGTTACTTGTAACCAGGGTAAAATTGTGACCATGTCATTGGTATATTCCGTGATGGAAAAATATATCCTTCTATGAGATTTGGTCTTGCCACTTGAAAATATCTACTTTGCTACATCCTTTCCAAGTGTTCCAAATTAAAATTAAGAAAGGTAGTTGAAAAAAATGTTGCACATCTAAGTATGGTATAACAATAGCCTTTCAATTAGCTATATGTGAATGATCTAGACAATTACTTCTGCCATTTGAGCCCCTAGTTTTAGAAATCTGCTAAAAAGGAATAAGGATACATTAGGAGTTTAAGATTAATAGATACACATTACTATATATAAAAGAGATAAACAACAAGGACCCACCATATAGCATGGGGAATAATATTCATTATCTTGTAATGACCTATAATGGAAAAGAGTCTGAAAAAGAATATACATGTATATGTATAATCACTTTGCTGTATGCTGAAACTAACCCAACATTGTAAATCAATTATACTTCAATAAGAAAAAAGAAGAAATGTGCTGTTTTTCTTCTAACTTGAAGAGAAAATGTGACTTTTAAAGCACCTCAGCTGCTTCCTTTTATTAACTAGGGTGGGTGGTGAATGTGGCAGTAAGTCTGGTAAGTCTCTTTAAAGATTCATTCCTGCACTGCAAGCTCCTGCAAACATTGTAGAGTCAAGTTAACATTCTGGAGACCAAACCGTCTTTCACGGATAACGGATATGCAGAGTTAAACAGCATGAATCTGCTGGAGGCATAGCCATATTCCTCCCAAACAAGAGAAAGACAGAATCATTATTCTGCTGGCCAAGTGAATGCCTGGAAGAGGAGCCCTGGTGTGCATATCCAACCCTTGGTAAATACGTTCTTTGTAAACTGATTGTTTAACACATCTCTATCTAAAGACCAGTCATTCTCATTAAATACTAAAGAACCATGATCATTTCCCTAGTTCTATTTAGTGAGGGAATTAAATTATTTTCTACCTTAATTCTCCATTTATCATTATAGGTTTAAACCAAAGATAGAAATAAGTATTAATACAGAAATATGTGTCAGGTACACCATTTTTGATACCAGTAGGAACATTAAAGATAGCAAAGGGAGGCAAATGGGTAATAATTGTAAATAATATTCCATACAAATTCCAAGGCAGATCCTGCTCTTCAAGCCTATTAACGATGTTTTACTTGGTGATACTTAGGGCTGAATACAAACAGAAATGGAATAATCATGAGAGTTTACATTTTGTGATGTGATTTAGAAGCCATTATTAGAATTACCTTTTCCATCCTCAGAGCGACCACAGAGATACTATTGTCTTTCTATTAATAGATGTGCAAACTAAAGCTCAGAGAGGCTCAGAGAGACTCAGTGACTTACCCAACGTACCATAGCTGATGATGACAGTAATGAACTTTAGTTGTTGTCATCTAAGATCAGAAATGCTACCACTGTAGATGATGATGTTTGTAACTTCCATGCTTTATTCCCAATTATTGTGTGTTGCACATAAATAAGTCAAAGATGGGATGCATAGGATGTTAGCTATCACTCTAAAGGAAAAAAAATGCTTTCTTAATACGGTAGGAATCTATCAATCATTTGTCCCTCCAAGTATGTATTGAGTACTCACTATGTACTAGGCAAAAGCAGTGACTACTGAGAACAAGAAGAATCTGTGTGCTTTGGGGGCTCTTAACCTAATGGAGAGAAATGCATCAACAATTAGACATAAATGTGACAAGTATCACAACAGTGCTAAGCAAGTAGACATGGTTTGTATTTAACCCTCCTGGAAAGGCCTGGGAAAACCACTTTGAAGAGTGAGGTAGAAGTCAGCCCAAGAACGTTAAGTTGAGATTTAAGTTATATGTGAGGCAAGAGAAAGCACCCAGGAGATGGGATATCATTCAGAAAACAGGGACACACGCAGAACCATAAAGTGGTAAGATCTTTGAGAAACATCTTGCTTAGATAGTCCCACGCCATGCACAAGTAGGCATGCATGCATTTAAAGTGCATTTGGTATTTAAAAATGAATCATTTGTACTTGTTACTTAATTAACAATTTACCAAAAGAAAAGTAGTAATGGTAAAGTTCTGTGATCCTTATACTATAATTGGAAAGTCTCAAAGAACTCAAAGATCAACTTAAATTAATTAATTAATGCTTAATTTTGGAGACTATGGAGAGTATTATGGAAAAATAAAGGATATCCAGTGACATATTCATAAACTCACCACTAATATATAATATTTCCATGTCCTCTCCATAGAGATGGCATTATCCAACTGTAACACCATCAAATTCCCAATGAGGTTGTCTCCATGGGAATGGCATGCTTATGTAATCTGGACCTTCTGAAGAAGCTTAATGTGCTTCTTTGACATTACCCTTCTTTGAATCTTGGAGAATCTTTCCCATTTTTTTATTCTCCCCACCACAGCCCATTTTCTACCACAAACACCCCTTCTTCATTCTTTTTCTTCTTATTTTCACTCACTATCAAGTACAGAAGGCTATACCTGCCTACAATATAAAACGAAGACTTGAGCTTCAAACAGTCAGTTTATTATTGGCCATTAAGTGCTTAAGAGATGTGGGGACTAAGTCTTTTCTCAGGACCAAGCTCAAAACCAAAGGAAAGGATAAAGCCTCAGGTAGAAAGAACTGGGCTAGAAAAGATGGAGTTAAACTTGATGTGGTTAGCAGAATTTGGATCTAGATAAATGAATTCATGTAATGTCAGTAAGAAGATAGAAGGTATATTCTAATTATTTTGGTGAAATTCTATAAATGGGTGGGAACTACTTTTCCTTCCAGTGTTTAATATCCGCTGTACCTTCTCTCCAACCTCTCTTCCTGGGCCTTTGTATGAATTGTTTTTGAGGCAAAAGTTAACCAACTACAACTCACGGGCCAAATCCAGCTCACTACCTACTTGTGTGAATAAAGTTTTATTGGAAGAGAATGGCACCCATTACTTTGCTTATTGTCTCTGGCTGCTTTTGTAGTGTAAGAGCAGAGTTGAGTAATTGTAACAGAGACCATTTGGCCCACAAAGCATACAATACTTACTCTCAGGCCCTTTGTAGAAGAAATATTTGCCCACTCTGAAGAACTCATTAGATATATTGCCTCATATTATTTTCTTTTCATGTGGTTCATACTTTTCCCAGTGAAGTTGTTGGCCTTTTATGAGCAGGTATCATGCATCACATTTCTTGGTATCCCTGAACAATAACAACAAAATTAAACTTTAAACAATAAATATGCAAGTTCCAGGAGTTTAGGAATTATGCATTTCCTATTCATTGCTGTACACTCAGTCTCTTGCACTGTGTCAAGTACATGATGGCTGTGCAAAAAAAAAAAAAGAAAGGAAATGAATGGATGGTGGTTATTTGTTGCAGAGTTTGGGGGATATCTGAAGTATCTTGATTTTAAGGACAACATTCACATAAACAAACTGAGTTAAACCTGATCATATATACAAACTGTAGATTAGCATATAAGACATAGTCAAGTAGTCAGTTCAAATGTAGAGTCAAGGAATGGGTCATGAGCTACTGTATTTGAGTTAACTAAACCAAATAAATGGACATTCAGGTGCAGAAAGTTTCCTCTAAACAATAAACATTCTTCAGTGTGTGTGTGTGTGTGTGTATACACACACACACATATATATATATATATAGTTCACCAATACAATGCTTATTCTTTCAGATAACAACTTCAAGCCTTAGCACCAACTTAAGACTAATTTAATCTCCAAAACTGCACAAAGCCCTCTAGGAGAGGACTTAATTGTCAGAAAAGTAGTGCAGTTTCTTTTTTTCCACTTCTTAATTGTTCTTTTATTTTTATTACTTTGCCTTAGCTCATGCCATGCTTTTTCTCATGCTGATTTGCAGGATTTGAAAAGGAAACTAAAAGAACACATTCTGAAGTCTGGAAATGTGGAACCTGCTGATTTGATAGAAGAAAAAAATCAAAACATTTAGCTATCTGTCTATTGACTGATAGATAGGGAGTGCATGTCAAAATAAGAGTCAGTCCAGCATTCTCAGAAAGAACTTTGTCTCTGTTGCTTTGATTCCCTTACATTATTTGAAAAGAAAATAACTCTTTTTTTTTTTTCTTTGAAAGTTATAGGCCGAGATGGATTCTCTGATCCTATTGTTTTGCACGAGTCTACAACTTGACAGCACCATGATGCTGCCCTGTGATTTTAGCAGCCCTTCAGCAAATGCCCTATATCAACACTCCTCCTTCCCTGCCCACAGCCAAGGGACCACTTTAGCATCTCCCCCAACAGCTGTTTCAGCATCCCGCCATCATCCCTCCTCCATACGTGTTCAGCACAGCGGAGCTACACTAAAGTGAACAGAGCTTCATCGCAAGGGGATTGGCTGCTTGCCAGGGCTTCGTTATTAGTGATTCTTCCTTATTGCTCATGTGTCATAGGCTCTTGGGTGGCACGGAATCAGGTTTTTAAGAAACTCGATGGAGACTTGTGGCAAGCGCATGTTTCATCGCCTCCACTCGGTAAACCTCAGGCTTGACTGGTGACAAGCACGTGCCCAGCACAGCGCAGCATATGCAGATATCCCGCATTTCAAATTCTGCACACTAAAGTGACTTGGCAAAGGTGATGATAAGTGCACCTGCTTAGAGAAGAAAAATATCTCGTCACAATCCTCAATAGCATGTTTAACTACTATAAGCATTGAGGTTTATTTTCCAAAAAAAAGCTAAAAGCATTGGGACCTACCCTCACCCCGTCCACCAAACACCAATTTTCCAATCCCATATTTTCACAGCCAAGAAATCTGCAACTTTGTAGAGCTTAATCTTAACCTTCTATAAAAAAATTTAAACTCTTCAACAAAATTAGGGGGAAAAAACTTGGCAGAATATAAAATTAAACAGAAATATATTCTGAATTCATTTCCCATACAAATGAAAATGCAGATCAAATAAGCAGAAAGAGAAGCTTTGAAGTGACTTATGTCTCCACATTTTAAACCCGCAAGGAATAAAGATGCATAAATTGAGATTATAATCTAGTCTGAGATTTTTAGCTTGCCCAGTAGTCACCTCCTAGGTTGCGTTCAGTGATCAAATCTGAATAACGTTAAATATGAAAAACATTTTGACACAATCTACTCTTTCTCACACTTCAAAGGAGGAAAAAGGTTAAGTACTGTATTAAATGTCACACTGTTAGCAGCAGACTTGGGGCTACAAATCTCTTCACTCAGCCTTACCACGGAAGGGACATATCCCTTGTCTGAGACCCCCAAATCCTCAAACTTATCTCCCATAATCCAAACCCCCTCCTCAATGAAACAAAAACAAAACAGCAACTAACCACAAACCAATTTTCTGTTTTTTGCCACACTGCCATATTCACTGCCCCCTGAGAAGCTTTACCTTACACAAACTACAGGGAAGGACCTATGAATTTTCCTTTTCCATTGTGCTTGGGCAGAACCATAGGATTTGTTAACTGAGTCCCAGAAGATGCCACCCGCCTTTGTGCTTTCCTTCAAGGGCCACATATGACAGCATAGTGAAGAGCAACTGATGTAAGAAAAAAAAGCATAACTTCAATATACATTTAAAAACCTGCATTGTATATGTAGACATAGGTACACCTATATAGATAGAGACAAAGTAAAAGCCAGTATACTTTTTAATGGAGAATTAAAAGTTTTATTTGTAAAGGCAAGACTGCTTTAATATAATTCTAATATCAAAAATATAGACTATTTTGGGGAAAGTTATTTGACACATTTAGGAGAAGAAAATCTAAGGTATAGATAGATACTTGAAGTGATGGAACTGTTCTTTAAATACATATGTAAATACCCTGTAAAACTATTATGAAATATAAAATAATTTTAATTATGTGGTTGAGTAAAAACATAATGAGCCAAACTATGTATATATGAGTGTGCGTGTGTGTGTGTGCATATATATGCATATAGTTTCTATATAAAAACAACCATCTAGAAAACATAAAGAAAGAAAATAGGTCATTTTTACAATAGTAACAGAGTAAGATAAACTTGCTTCCTTTGGAAAATCTTAACAGGAAAAGTAGAAGATATAAATAAAAATGAAATGGGAGATTTAAAAGAATACTTGAATAGAAAGGTATGAATTTTCTTTGATTTGATATGATAAAGATACCAGTTTTCCATGAATCAGTCATAAATTTAGTGCAGCATTAATAAAAAAAAAAAACACCAAAATGATTTTTATTTGCAACCAAACAAGCTAACTATAGGGTTTATTTGGAATAAAAATCTTGCAAGAATTATCAGGAAGATTCTTTAAAAACATTAAAATGAATGGGTAAGAAGTAGCTCTGTAAGATATTTCAATACTTGTATAATTTAGAAACCAAAGCGATCAGGTACTTATGCATAAGAAAACAGACAGATCAATGGAGGAGCAGAAATAACTCAGTAACAGATGCCCAAACAAGACTTTAGTTTGTAAGGAAGGTAACATCCAATTCCTGAAGAAACAATTCATCCTTGAATAAATAGAATTAGGAAAACTTGCCAACCACCTGAAAAAGACACAGTAATAAATTTGAATTCTCTATCAGTCTTCAGTACAAAATAAGTATCAGGAGAACAAAACAATTAAATGGAAAAATTAAATGATAAAAAATCACAAAACTGGAAGTTTTTAATAGTATTAGGTTGCACAAAGCATTTCAATATAATGCAAAATTAAGAAGTCTTATAGTACAGATAATTTGACTGCAACAGTTTTTTTTAAATTCTTGCATGAAAAGCACTATTATCCAAATTAACAGTCACTGACACACCAAATAAAGATATTGAGCTTTTTGATCAACAAAAATGCAATTCTTAATTTAGAATGGTCAATTACAAATCAACGAAAATCTGTGAAAATGCCTATAGAAAAATAGGCAAAGGATATGGAAAGATAGTTAATATAAAAATAAATTAAGAAGACTCTTAAGCATGGGAAAAATAAGGTGTAAAAGTTCCATTATAATAAAATTGATTAAAAAGTGATACTGTAAGACATGATTTTTCAACTATCACAATTGCAAAAGGGTGAAAGGCTAATTATACACTGTGTTGATGATGGAATGGGAGTATGTGGGCTCACATAATGAAAACTTCTCTGCAAGGAAATTTGTTTTTAAGTAGCCAAATGAAAGTCACACATAACATTTGATACAGTCATCTTATTTTTACAGATTGTATCCTACAGGCATTTTCACACTTTAGCACAAGCCATTTGGATAAGGATAATTATCTAAATATTATTTGTGGTAGTACAAGATTAAAAATCAACATAAATGTTCAAGAGATTATTAGTTAAATAAATTATGATTAAGCATATAGTGAATTAATGTTAGTATGGCCATTAAAAATGTGTAAAGATCTATATAAACTGATAACAATAATAACCAAGATATATAGTTTAGGGAAAAAGCAAGTTTCAAGACAGCATGCATCTTATAATGCCATTTAGATATTCAGAGACATATCTGAAATAATACATAGGTCATTGGTAACTGGGTATTTCTGGAAAAAAATTGGAGATACACAGACAGAGCACTGAAGAGAGACACAGTCCCTGCTAGCCATTTATTTATTATGAGTCTTTCACTACGTGTGCATGTGTGTATATATATATAGTAAGCATTATACATATATATGTATATAGCTTACTAATATATAATAGTTACTAATAAAAATAGTATAAGCAAATGTAGAATCTGAATCGTGAGAAAGGTATCGTAGGGAAGTGTGCTGTTTATCCCCTTGGACTTCACTGGGTGGTTTTTAAAAAACCTGAGGCATGAATGCTATTTGTGTATAAATGAACTTTATGAAAGAGCTAAGTCTACTGGCATTTCCCTGGATGTACAGCATAGAACAGTCATTTTGAGAGGACAACACAATGAACATAAACCGTTGTTTTAAAAAATATGCCATGGATGACTGACCACATTTTCCCACCTGTGCTCAGATCTTTTCAATATGACAGAGGAGAAATCTTTCATTCATTCAGCAAGTATGAACTGATTACTATTCTAGGTGCTTGAGATGTATCAGTGAATAAACCAGACCAAATCCCAGCCTTGCCACTAGGGGGAGCTGACAACGCCTTCTACACGTGATCACCGCTGGCTGGGGCCAGAATGGCCCTCATTGACGTTTCAGACTTGGAGGACTGCATGATGTATTTGGAATCTATACAGTGGAAAGTCTGGGTGCCTAATTTATTGACAAACACTTGAGGATGAGGGTGGATTGGCTAAAGGATGATACTCAGAAGTGTATTTTGTCTGATCACATTTAGTGGACCATACATGATGTCAATAACAGAAGTCTAAACATTTTTCAAAGTACAGCCTGACAGATTTCAAAGAATTACATTTTATTTCTGCATAGGACTTTACAACTTTAAAATATTTTCATATATTACTTTTATTTGCTCCTAACAACTCGACCCTAGGAAAGAAGCCAGAACAAGTATTTCTTGCCCCAATTTATAGATGGAAATATGAACCTCACAAAGGTTATACATTTTCAAGGTTTACTTGACTGGTAAGTGGCAGATCTTAAATGAGTGCCCAGGTTTTTAAAATCTTAGTTCAGTTTTTAGGAGCACATTACCTCTTAGGAAATACAGAAAAAGGCCTCCAGCAGTTGGATACAGAGACAATTCATGGGGTCGTAAAGTTGCACTGTAACTGCAAAAGTGAAAGACACCAGTAGTTCCTGCTCACACACCAAAGGGCAAGTTTTAAAATATCTACACGTGTAATGCTATTATGAATGTCAAAGATGCAAATATTTTGTATTAATGTAACAATAAAAGAGATAAGTCTCTCATATTTTCATGTGTTCAATCACTCTGATAAGCTTGGAAAAATGTATAATGTTAGCTTCCAACCCTTTTAGTGTTTGTTTTTACAAGAAACATAACTCCAAGAATCTTAATGAATAGCATAATCTTCACTGAGAATAATCTTTTAGAAACCATAGTAAATGTGCTAAATAAGTATACTAAATTACTTATGCACTTTTAGCAGATAGCATCCAAGCTGAATTGATACATATAAAGCCACTGCCCCTCCTGAAGTATTTAGAAATGCTTGGCTAGTCATTAAGTATAATATCCTTCAAAACTACTCTGAAAAATACAATGTAGTGGAGATGATGAATTATCACAAAACCATTTGAGATTAGACTTATTGTTTATCTAACACTTCCAAAATAGTGACAGCGAAAGCATCGTCTTATAAAAGGTGACTAAATGATGACATATTAAATGCATTCAATGTGAAATTGGAGGGAATCAATGTCAAATAAATCTGAAAATGCAGATACGAATCATATACATCCTTACCGACTGATGATCAGGGTAGGATCTAGACTGTACAAAACCTGCTATCTCAAGAAGTTCTTTGAGTATGCTTATCATGTTCTCTGTTCTGACCATTCCCAAGGTGTATTTCCTCTGTGTAAAAACATCATTTACTGACTTGCCTGGTTATTACCAAATGAATCCCTTATTAATCCACCTGGTTGAGACTATACTTCTTGTATGTTGTTGCAAAGAGATATCTGACCAAAGGAAGGCATTGGTCTTAAATCTAGCCTGGGTCCAGGTACCAAATCTTGGCTCCCACATGACTGGAACTGGAGCTTGTCAACGTAAAAGAAAATGCTTAAAAAAAAAAAAAAAGAATGGTGCTTCCAGTATCTATAAAGAACTTCTTCAATGTAATGATAAAGAAACAGCTCAGTTCAAAAATGGACAAATTAGTTGAAAATAATTGAAAAAAGAAGATACATAAATGTTCAATATACATATGAAAAGTACAACAGCATTAGTCATTAGAGAAATACAAATCGAAACCCCAGTTAAACATCTTCTGTCACCTGCCTGAGTGTCTAATATCAAGAAAGTTGACAACACGGAAAAGATTGACACAACTGGATCTTATCTTTCCTTACCCATCGCTGAGGGTATGGTAACGTACATGGCTTGATAACTTTAGGGAGCAGTTTGGTATTTTCTTTTAAAATTATGCATGCCTCCACACAATGATGAAATAATTCCATTTTGAGGTATTTAACTTATGTCTAAAAAGAAATTGTAGGTAGTGTTCATCACAACCTTAAGCATAATTGTTTTAATCTAGAAACAACCCGAATATCCATTAATAGAAGTATGGATGAATAAATTGAAATGTATTCATGCTGTGGAATACTTATTGGCAATAAATTAGAATAAACTAATGATATATTCACCAACATGAGTAAATTTCTAAATGTTATATTGCACAAAAGAAACCAAGCGCAAAAGAATATAATCTCTATGATTCTATTTACATAAAGCCAGGAACAAGAACATATAACAATGAAGTCAAAGGTGGGAGGGGCATTTATTTAAAAGGGATACGAGGGAATTTTGTTTGGCGATACATATGTTCCGTATCTTAATTGAAGTGGTTGTTCCACAGGAATAGCTGATTGTAAAAACACAGCAAATGGAACACTAAAGAAATGATATATCTAAATTATATGTGAATAATTTAAAAACTATACATCTCACAAAAAATACCTGGATTGATTCTTTATTGCCTGTAAGGTAAATTTCAAATACCTTTAAGCATGTACAGGGTTCTACATAATTCATGTTTTTCATTTGGCTTTCTTTCTCACTTGTTTCTCTATCTACTTAAGCTTCATAATCTGCAGCGATACTGAGTTATTACACTTAAAACTCCCCAATGTGGCAACCCTCTTAAATCTTTGTATCATTGCAAGTGCTGTTTCCTTTATCTGGATTTCCTTTCATCTGTAACTTCTCTTGGATAAATTTTACTTCCCCTTGAAAACTCAGCACCTATTCTGTTTTGTCTGAGAAGTGCCTCCAAACTTGCCTGTTCATTTAGGTATCCCTCCCGTGAGCTATTCTTTCCTTCGACAGGACTTGTTAGGTACTTTGCAGTTGTCTATTTGACAGCCCAAATAGAAGGAACTCCAGTCCAATTAGTGGGGGAAGACTCAACCTTTTATTTTAATGTATTGCCTTCAAACATTTAATCAATCTCTAAATAATAAAAATAAAGTCTTTCCATAGAAACCCTATGGCACTTATTTTAGATAAATTACTTGCAACTAGCTTATAGAAAGATGATAGTGATTGTGATGATAGCAATAGCAAATATTAACAATTATTGAGTGATTGCTGTATGCCAGATACTGATCTACATATTTGACATTTAATTTCAGATGCACAGCAACTTATGTGGTAGTCATTATTACTATCTCGATTTTACAGATTAGGAAAAAGAGATCAAGAGTTTAACATGCTCAAATATTGGAACTGAGTAATTTAGACAAAATCATCTAAACAAAATTTGCATGAGAAGCCATTTTTTTTTCATGAAAACTTAAAAACGAAAACAAATCCACGTGGAAACATCACAAATTCTAAATTAATCAGTCTGGTTCAATTTCCAAAAGAGAATTAATAACTCAAAGTAAAGATTTTCTACTCTCTTTGTATATTACAAATATATATAAAAGAACAATTGGTCTATTTAATGTCCATTTGGAGCAGAATCTAATATATCTCATCATTAAATGAGTACAATGCTCTGTCTTTCCTAGTATGTGTGCTATTGTGGAAGTCATCAATGAGACAGTCATTACCACAGTATAAGTTTCTTAGAAAACATGTTTGTCAACAACAAAAAAAAGGTAGAAAGAGACTATTATGAGACATTTCCCAGAATTTCTGGCCAGCACCCACCACTGTGGAAATCAAAACAGCAGTTTTCACCACTAACATATTTCACTATTATGTTTAATTTTGCCCACGTCAAAGTGCTATGTATCATCTCCTAAACATGTTTTTATTGTACGTTAAAGATTAGAAACAGGACTGTATCCTTCTGTTTTTAAATGCACATATGCACATGTCTTTTTGTGTGTGTGTGTCCAAATCTCTGTATTTTAATGTTTGTTTTTTTTTAAAGTTATTGCTTGCAAATCAGTGGTGAAAAAATATTAACTCAGATAATTATTTCCAAATGGAATCTCAACTGACTTTATTCTGCATTCAAGTTATATTTACTAATTCACAGATAACTGAATCCTTCTAGTTATGAAGATAGGACAACAAATATGAGCCAGAGCTGTTTCATGAAGTATACAAATAATGAAGCTGTTAAATAAAATAAATAACTGCATTTACTAAAGAAATATATAGTGTTTAAAATAGAAAAGGGAAGAATTCAAAGGAGAATTAACTTTGCCTAGTGAGCAGGATGAATAGACTCTATGGAGAGAGTCATATTTTTACTAAAATTGTCCTTTGGGATGGCAGTTTTCACAAAATTTGTGATCTGGGTTTTGGTCTTTCATGGTAATTGATAGACTTCCTTGTAAAACTTTTATTTTAAAAAAGGTTATAAAATTATTTTGCTTAGGGAAACTCAAAGAACTGAGAAGAACATATTCATTTAAAGGCATCTTCAATAAGCCAGAAATACACAGTACAACAGGCAATCGTCCTGAAAGAGCCCTAACTTCCTTCTGTGTACATATGCATCACATTAGGGAAATTATTAGAACTCAACCTGAAATTGTATAAAGAAGCTTCAGTTGGTTCTCAATTCCAAGTGTAGCATCACTCTGAGTGTTTTCTTTCGTATTTCCCCTATTTAATTTCTCCTTAGTTGGTATTTGAATCCAACATCACAATGAAAATATGCTACACACATCTATGATTAAGCCTAAAACTTTCAGATACAAAATTATTCATCATTTACATAGAAGGGCTTTTAAAGGACTGTGTCTCATTTATTCTTGATTCCACAGAAAAAAAACGAAGATATTGTTGTCACCTGCTATAAACTTAATAAAATGTTTTGCTTTTCTAATTAAAAGAAAGTTATAAAGAAGTCAGAGAAAATGTTTCTCTTTATCCTAATTAAAAATGTTTTATCTTAAGCTTTGTAAGACAATTACAAAAAGGACAAAAAGTACTGCAATAAGTATCAATAAACTCTCTTCTTTTTAAACCAACCTTGAAGTTTCTTTTTTAAAAAAAGTTGTACTCCTACATCATGATTTGTTCCTTCTTCGTGCTGATACATTTCAAGCCATTAAATTGCTTCAATTCCTCCAAAATAGTGAGATCTTTCTTTGTTGTTTAAGCTTGAATGAAATTAAAAGGAAGATTAAGGAGTATTTCCTGCCTTACTTTCGCTAATTTTCTTTCGTAAACGATTCAAGGCAGGCTGTATGTAAGCAGTAACAGTTTCTGTGGCACATTTGCAGTGATCCTACCTCAGCTCTGCAAAATCCCCGCGTGTGGTAACCATTTCAGTCCTACAGCCTCGATCTATCAGATCTGTAATCCTGAACTCACAGACTATCTTTCAGGAAAATTTTGATGGCTCAGAGAGTTACATTAGCTCATCATTTTCCTCTATACCAATTTTTAGCATAAGAAACATGTGTTTCACTAATCTCCTCTTAAGAAAATCTTTGCATCTGACTTGCCTTTGAGGGTAATACATGCTTATTGCTTCTAAAGTATAACAAGATTTTCAAACAGTTCTTCATTTCTCCCAATTAAAAATAAAAGCCACCTTACTTTTAAGACGGCGAGATCCTAAGGGAAATGTACATTGTCTTTAGGTTGAAGACATCCTTTGAATGCTCAGTTAGACATGAGTGAAAGCTACACACAGTTCAGTCTTATGAGCACTGTATCTTGTGATAAGTTTCCAGCTGTGTTGTTTTTTTCTTTTAAATCAGTTAAATATAGCTGTCTTTGTGTTTCTGACTTTTGGAGTCTTCAAAGGCTGTAATTTGGAGTTTCAGATAAGCTTTTAATGTGCTTAATTTAGTTAGTAATCTAAATTTCCGTTGGATTCTTCAATAACAATGCAATGATGGGGGTCACCAAACAAAGCTTCATTTAGCCTCCATCTAAGAGGTTTGAAGAAATTGCTTGGAAATTAATACCTAGGTTAATAACTATGATGTTGCCATATACGTACCATCTATTCATGCTATTTGGCAACATTTTACTGTTTCTGTGATTACTTATGACTTGTATAGCAATACATGCAAAGTAGAAAAGATATTTCAAGGATAAGGAATTAAAATCTGAGAAGTGCATATCTGGAATTCCTTATTTATTTTTGGTTGAAATTAGAGAATGCTACAATCATTTCACTTTCTTTTGTTTGTAACACACATATATATTTCATTTTTGTGCAATATGCAACAGTTTTATATGCATATATTTTCATACTATTCAAAGTCCAATACCCTAAGGTTTCTTTCTTTACTATTAGTTCATATTCAAAGAGAAATACAGCATCTCTGAAAATTCTTATTAAGACTAGATGTATTGTTACTTCTCTAGAATCATATCAGTGAGGTCTAAAAAAATCTTATTTATGGAGAGTATTTAGCTTCATAGGACACTTTAACACAATGAGAAGAAATACCATCTTCAGATTTAAGTAGACAGAAACCTCAAATTTTGGATCTGGCTCTTTCTAGCTGGTTGTTACTTAATCTCTCTAATCCTGAATCTGTTTCACTCATAAAGCTTGAGATTTTAGATGATGTACTGATATGCTATTAAATGACTATATTGTATCTCTATTACATCAGCAATGTAAGACAGGAGATTTTTGACCAGAAGCCCACTTCCACCGCTTATTAAATGCATGATCTTGGCTTCAGGCTCTCTAAGCCTCAATCTCCTCAACTGTAAAAGAAGAATGTAAATCTTTACCTTGAAGTGATTTAAAAACAATGAAAGTAAAACAAGTAGCAAGACTGGCAGACATGGTAGACGTTCAGTAAGAAAGAACCATTTTCATAAAATAACATGTGTATTCTTTTCCATGACAAAAAGTAATCTTTAAAGTCCAAGAGCTCAGAGCCTGTGATCAACTCGATATATGAAATAGTCATAACTCCTTGCATTATAAATAATTTCACTGTCATAATTTTATCCCTCAATTAGTCAATATCCTTGATGAAGGTGCTATTCCAGGATTACACACAATGTCTAACACTGAACTTGCTTATAATAGGAATTCAATAAACTTTTTATTTACTGATGGATTTGACTCTGACAAAGGCAACTTAAACTTTGAAATCTTTTATGTTGATTTTGGGAATGTGCATTTGTGTCAGGGTCCCCAAGACCAGGCTTAGACTTGAAGATTTGCTACAAGGATGCCTGGGACTCAAAAATGGTTTGCTCACGGTTACAGTGTGTTACAGTGAAAGGATGCAGATTAAAATCAGCAAAGGGGCAATTCAGATGAGATGAAGGCTAGACGAAGACATGTGCAAGCTCTCAGTGGTGTCCCCTCCCAGGAGAGTCACAGGAGGACACACTCCGTTTTCCCAGCAACAATGTATGACAGTATGTGTAAAGTGTTGCCAACCACAGAAGCTCACCCAAGAGCTTGGTGTCGAGAGTTTATTAGGGATCAGTCACTGAAGCATGTAGTACCCACACGACCGACCTTGGCTACTTAGACCCCAGTCTTCCTACACTTCACTCCCTCCCCACCCCAAGGGAAAACAGGTGTTCACAATAAATTACATCATTAGTGGAAAAAAACGTATCAAGCAAGCTGGTAGAGTATGACTCGATGCCTCCTGTATATAAACACAAGTATTTACCATAAATACAGCATGACCTCAGGCATCAATCATACAGAATAATTCTTCTCAGGCAAAATATACCAAAGACTAAGAGGTTACCTCCCAGGAGTCCACTAACGGCCAAACCTGAAGACAGACCTTTCTTGGAAATGTGCAGAGTTGAGCCATCCAGGACTGCTGAGTTAATCCTTTCTTGCCCAGTAATGCAGTCACAAAATGGAAAATTTAAAACTATATAAGGACATTCATTGAAAATCAGTCCCCCTGCTGTTTCCTTATTTACCTAGTTCCCTTGAACACAGTAAAAAAAAATACTCTTAGTTTCTGAAGATGATTTTTTTCAGATAGGTGGGTACATCTTCCTCTTTTACATAAAATTCTAAACAATGTTTGGAACTTTAATTAAAAGTATATCTTAGAGATCATTCCATATTAGCACATAAATAAGCAACCTCATTATTTTCTATGACTATGTAATTTTCCACTGTGTGATTATACCATAATTGGTTAAAGCTATCCTCTATTTATACATATTTATATGGTTTCCCATATTTTGCCTTGGGAATAATGATTCAATGACAAATCTTATCCATATGATATTTTGAAAACATACAAGTATATCTGTAGGGTGAATTTTTGTGAGTAGAGTTTCTGGGTCAATTTATATATATAGATACAGATATAGGTATAGATAGCTATCTCCAAATGGGCTTCCTTTAGAGTTTTACTAATTTGCATTCAAACCAGATTGTGATTATGATGACATTAAATCAAAGGTTACAAAGAGAGATTAATTATAAGTTTCTATTTATCAGCAACATGTAACATATAAATATGAAGCATCTTATTTCTGAAGAAAGCAAATCTCAGCAAGGACAATTTAATATGATATTAAGTATAGTATTAATATGGATACAGAGAAGTAAATGACAATGCTTGGACCTTTCTTGTTTTGTGTTTTGTTAAATTCTATAACTTTTTCTATGTCAGAAAATGAGAGCACTACCACAGATATTTTTGTGATAGAGTTTCCTAGTCTTGAGCTCTCACTTATCTCAGATATAAGTGAGCAAATAAAGTAATAGTTGTAACCAGGTCACATGACTAGACATAAAAGGAAAAAAAAAATGTGAAGTGAAGATTTGCCCATTAACCTGACTGTTGTGATGATAGCTCCACGAACCTGTATAATTTCCTGCAAGGAGAGTCTTCACCTAGAAAGAAAAGATTTTTCTCTAAATGAAGCTGGAAATAAAAACTATTTTAGATATAGTAGAATTGCATTTCAACTAATCTTAGCTAGAGTGTAAAGAAAACATTTCAGGAAGATAAGCCCATCCTGTCTTCATTCTGATGACACACTTGGCCATTTTGCATGGTCCTGTGTTTTTTGTCATGACAATGGATTCTTTTTTTCCCCCTTATCATTGTCACTTCTGACACAAGAACAAGATATCAGAATTTTAATACCATGTATATATTTTCAGTGATTTTTGGCTAAGCTAAATTGCCAGCAGGCTATATTATTGTAATTCTCTCTTTGCAAGTCTCAAAGCTGCAAGGTTTCTTGTTCATGACAAGTTTCATGAACATATTTCTCCTTGTTGGAGCTTCTTCTAGACCGATGGCTACATGTGGCATATTTTATAACTTGGAAAGGAAATCATTTAAAGGCTTTTATACTTTGAGCTCTTTCCACTCTGGTAATCTGCATCTATCAAGTCTCTTGTGCTGTGCTTTAATTCAGCATTTTGAATTCTAAAGAGCTTATCAATAACAATCATTTTAGTTTTAGTATTTAATTATATCAGATAGAAGAAATAACAAAATTTAATATCTCCAGAGCTAGATATTTAATCAGATTAATTATTGTGATTCTTGGCTTTTTAATCTAAAGATCTGGGAGTATTTTACCATTATTTGTCTTAACTCGGAGAGAACCACTTTTGATTGGTTAGTAGAGGTAAGTGACCTGGAATATTTACTTCCTGTCTACATACCAACTTATTTTCTTCTTTATTTTTAATTGACATTTTGCTGAATGTCTCTAAGAAAATAAAAATTGAGAGTGATTTTTTTTTAATCTCTGACTCACAGAGGAAGAAAACATCTTCTAAAACCATTAATTTAAATCCCATTTGATAGGAGCATTGAAATGAAAGATCCTTATCTTCTCTGAGCGTCAGCAAATGGCCTTTCTCTTTATATAAAGAAAGATAATCCTTTCTCCAGAGACTGGCTCCTTTGCTTTGACACATACCACCTGTCTGTATTTGAGACACACACTGTCCCCTTTTCTAAAAGCATTGTTTCCTCCAGCGGTGGATTTACCAACTTGTTTTTTGTTTTGTCTGTCTTCTTAACACTTGTTAGAAGCTTTCAGAGATCCGAATTCAAATCCCCTCCCATCTTGTATTAATCTTGGGAATATTTTTCCTCATCTTTAAAAACAGTGACAACAAATTTGGGGGGGGGAGTGTCAAGTCATGTATTTGTCTTTTACATGAAAACAGAAAATTGGGCAGAGGTGAGGGTAGAACAAGAGGAGAACTAACCAGCTGCTTAGATTTTCTGCAGAGTAATGGGGCAGCTGCCTTCAAGACTGGAAGCGGGTCCCCAGAGCAATGTGGCAATGGCAACTGGACCAGAAGTACACTGAAGCATCGTTTTTCTACTACATCTTATCCCCAAGCTAAGTCTTAGTTCTTTTGGCTTGCTCTAACAGAAATAGCATAGACTGGGTGGACTGTAAACAACAGACGTGTATTTCTCATAATTCTGGAGGCTGAGAAGTTCAAGATCAAAGCACCAGCAGATCTGGCGTCTAAGTGAGGGCTTGCTTCCTGATTCATAGATGCCCATCGTTTTGCTGTGTCCTTGCAGGGCAGAAGACACAAGGGAGCTCTCTTGAGGGTTTCTTTTCTAAAAGAACTAATCCCATTTAGGGCTCCACCCTCACGACTTAATCATCTGCTAAAAGGCTTACCTCCCCATACCTGGGTGTTAGGATTTCAACATACAAATATTGGGGGGACATAAACATTTAGTTTCCAGCAAATGTCAGTCTTTCGCTTTGGTGATATCACATAGGTACATCAGAAAGTATTGAGAAGACAGTAGGCAGCTGTAAAATAATTATTTTCTTGCTTTGTTAGATTAATTAAAGGAAAGAAGAATGAGTCACCACATCCAGGTCATATTTATACTGATATTCTAGTCAACACTGAGTTTCCAGTAATTGGCCAAAGGCAGTAGCCCTACTTTCTAGGCTGAGAGGTTATTTGACATCTTCCCTGCTGAAGCAATCAGTAGTAGTGAAGTAGGAAGCCTGGCATTTAAGGCAAGCTGGAAATCCAGAAAATTCTCTCCTATTTGGAAAAAGGATTTATAGAGTAGCAGGACTCTTGTTATAAAGAAAAATTTTTTCTGTTGGTGGCCTGAGGAAGTTTGGGATTTTTTTTTTTTTTTTGAAGAATGAGTTTAACTCTACTCTACTGATTTTTCCTTCTAAAGTCTTTAGTGCTTATGTAACATATAGCTTCACTAAAGATTCAGAATGAGAAGGTAATAAGGACATATAAAGCTTTGATGAAGTCACTATTCAAATAACATTTTTTTAAAGGCTAAAAGAATCAGAATGTTCCAAAGAAGAAGTAAAAACCTTCTTATATCTTGAATTAAGTCTCTTTAAGGTCACTTCCACCTGTGATAATCTATCCATTTATAAATCATGTGTGAATGTAAAGTGTAATTAATAATAGCAAAGATAAATATTGATAATTCAATTAACATGATGTGATCAAATGCTGTATTTTTCCTCTGAGAGCAGGATTAAATACAATATGTCTATTTGCCAGGTTTGAGATGCAGAAAGAGACTAACATTAGGCAATGGGCCAATGAGGGACTGATACCTCATTTGGTTACATGTAAAGTATATGCCCTTTCTTGAGCATTCATCCTGTGCCAAGAACTGTATGGAAAAACGTCCCTAGAAAATTTCACTTAGTTTCTTCAATTCACCTATGAGATAGGTATAATTACCTATTCACAGTAGAAACATTAAGTAAAATTTCCAGATTGCACAGCATACACATTTCAAGGACAGGATTTTAACTAGAATCAGCCTTTCTATAATAAGAATTCTTAACCACTTCAAAGCAGGAGTCATTGTCTCTTTATCTGAATACATATTCAAGCTTCTGATCCATGCACCACCAGGAAGACTAATACTTTGGCCGTGCCCTTAGCACTAACATGTAGAGACCATCACAGGCTTTTTTCTCTCCTTTCAGGAAAGTTGATGACCACAGCCTGCTCACCTCTTCCCTTCAGATTTTAATCCATCTACCAACTTTAACCACTCCACAAACAGTGGTGACCAAGATAGTCTTAACATTCCCCTTAGCTTGCCTAACTTTATTCATGTTCCTTCCAGACTACAGACTCCTGATCTCCCTTTTCTTGGAACACCTACTTTAGAAAACTTGCAATTGTAAATTTTTTCTCTGCTTCTTTGATATGTATGCGAGTTTTCTCCCAGCCTCTTGCCAGTTTTCAGCCCCCCCCAAAAAAAAGGTTGTCTTTCTGGAGGATCTGGGAACTATGTCTTTCAAATCTAAGTCTCAAAGGAGATAGCAACCTTATCTCTCTGTCTCTGTGGGCAGGTAGGAGTCTGGCTTAGGATGGGCATCAATTAGCAAACACAGATAGCCTAATTAGGGGAAAAAATTGCAAATACAGAAATAACTCAATGTGCTCAACACATTCCCCTCTGCTGTCCTCCAGAACTTTTCCACTAACTTACCCTATACTTCAAAGCCTCTCATCTTCTATTTCAGTGAAATTGGCTTTAGTCTCTCTCTTTTACTGTAATAGTCTTCAATAAAGTCTTCCTTGTCTATTTAACTTTGTCTAGTACACATTTTTGCTTTGATAGTGGGAAAGGATAAAAATTGGCATGCTATTTTTGAGTCACTGTCTTCTCTGGGGAGATAAAAAGTGTGGAGCTACTGTTTTCAAGCCTATTCTTTCTTCAGTTCATCATTCAACTACCTCCTTCTCCCTGATGCCTTGCCCGGCTTACTCCTCCACAAATAATTCTTCTTTCTTTGGTGTGTTATCCTCCTCCATCTATAAACACTCCATTTACTCACCACGCCGTGGCTTCCCCACCAGTAAGGAGCATGCTGTGAAGAAATGAACCGCGTCTTATTCATATGTTCCTACATAACAAGCTTGAGATTTTTCCTACCACAGATCCATCCCCTTAAACCCGGCTCTGCAAACTATCAGTCCAGAAAGTGTTAGTAACTTCATAAAAGCAGAACTGAAGGAAATTCACTTCTTTGTGAGACCCCAGGCAGTGAGGGCAAACTGGTAATGCAAGCCCTTACCAAAGAGGGAGATAAGGGTCACTTGGTGTGAGAAGAAGTTGTGCAAAGTGCATGGTTTGTGAAAGTTACTCTGCTGTTTTCCCAGAAAACTAGGAAGGGACTAAGAAGAGACCTGCTTGAAGATTTGCAAATCCCTGAAGGAGGAAACTTTAGAATCTTGTTCTACTGTTGGATTTCTGCTGTGCAACCAGGGTTCACCACGGTCTGTCTGCTGCCTAAGTGTGGAAGAAGAAACTGTGGAGGGATGGCCTGTGATTAGACCAAAGGAGAGAAGACAGGGAATCCTTGGAGTTACAGGTTTCCAAGAGGTGGAATTGAGGCCAATGATGTAGGGAGCTTGGTGCCTGCTGTGATCCTATCGGCGGACTTCACTTCAACGCTACCAACTGGGAAACGGATGGAAATATGGGACCATCAATGCTTAGAAAAGTTGTTTGAGATTCTGTCCTGTGTCAACAAGGCCTAGTGAGACTCCCACTAATGCACTGAGTATCTCCTGACAGTGAGCTAGGTATACAATGATGGTCACCACACTGGGACGACAACCTCCCTCCCAGGCAAAGAACACTGGTTTACCTAAGGAAACAGCTATTATGACAAAGAAGTACTAAAGTGAGTCTTATTTTTTCTATTTCCTACATACCAGCCCGACACACTTCAGAGTAAATGGGAGGAAGAATGGGTAGGAGGCAGCAGAAAGCAGCCTACACTCTTGTTTGGCATACAGTCAGTGGTGAGGCCAGGTAAGAATCATGGGATTGGAGATATACAACGTAGCCAATATTCAATTCACAAATCACTTGGTTTAGCACACACAATTAGTTCACAACAAAGGTTAGTTAAAGAAGGGAAAATAGCAAGGGGGTTGGGGGGGCAGGATAACAAACCACTCCAAGAAGTCCAGGAAGGAGATATCTCAGCAGGAACAGAGGTCTCACAACAACCATTTGAGTGGGAAGTCAACGTCTCCTCCAGCAGGGCCTCCGGCAGTGTCCATCTGTAGTCTGGTCCTCCACTGAAGAGCCTTCAAGTTGTTCAGCTCAGGGGCCTCATTTTAAGAAGTCTACCAGTTGGGTGTATCAGTTACACCCCAGGGGGTGGTCTGGTCTCTTTCTGTTGCTCCTTCTGCTCCAGAGAAGTCTTTCTATGAACAATGCCAAGCAAGTTCCTTATCTAGAATAACACTCTTAGCCTTACCACTCCGAGACACTCACAGTCCTATACATTTCAAAATGACTAACATGGAAGTTCACATTGGCCACTGTGACTACATTTTGAAGTACTTAACATAGCTTAACACAGCTTAAATCCTATGATTTGCACACAAGATGAGTAAGAATCATAGTACAGAAGGAATCACTTCATAACAACACCCCACTCCACTAAAGAAATGAAGTGTATAGGACTACTTGAAGAATTGAAAGTGTCTGAAAAATGTGTAAAATTAGGTAGAAATATTAAGTGATCCTACTACCCAGGGAAAATATTTTTGTAGCAAGTAGCAGAGACCTCACTTAGACTGATCACATCCATTTTATCCCCACCATCTACAATGTTCCTCTCACACAGCAGGGGTTTACCAAATCTTTTTTTTTTTTTTTTTTGAATAAAATGTAGCTCAGAGATACTGAGCTGGATAAATGTTCTCAAAAAACAAAGGATGAAAGTAATGACCTTGAGTAAGTGTTCTATCAGTTTGACAGTGCTGAAATCACCGGTTTAATGGGCTTAACTGTGCCTAATCTATCGCCATTGCAACCACTGAGTCTTGGGCCAGGCAAACAGATATAAACATAAAATAGATATAAACGTTGACCCTACATAGTGATGCAGAAAGAGCTGCAGAAGACAAATGGACAGTTTGCTAAAAGGTTACTGTCACTTCTTCCTCGGGAAACGTTATGTCCTGCAAAAGGAGAACTGAAAGATAATCTTGCAACAAAAATAGCAACTGATTCATCCAGCCTTTCTCTTAGGAGGGATGCCTTCTTAGCTGGATATTTGAATAGATTTATATGTTTGTGCATTGAGGCTATTTTGTGAGCATTTTAACAACTTTTTCTTCTTACCAACATACAGTTTTCTTGTATTGGAAGGCAACAAACATACAAATCTTAAGTGAATTGAGACAAGACGTGCCTCTGAATCCTTTATTTCTTTTTGAAAATGTTTTTACTGTCTCATCTAGTAAAACAATAAACCTTCAAGTCACATCCCTTAATTCTGAATGTATCAATTAAAAATGGCCACCCTTCCAAGCCCTGCTTGAGTTTGTTTTTCATCTACAAAATAAGTACAGTAATGTTGTTCTATGTCACCAGGGTGCTGTGAGGAATAACAAGGAAAAATGACTGGAATAAACCTTTGTTAAAATAGAAGAGCTTTGTAAATGCTGAATAGGACAAAGGGTCATAAGCACACAACCAGGGTTGTGTTCATAACAAAGGCTAATATATTTGAATAAGTAAATGACACATATCCCATGCAGAAATCAGAGAACACTTCAAGCTTAAGACAGCTTTTCATAATTTTCAATGGACTTCTCCATGTAGGCAAGAGATTGATACTGACTCCTTTCAGAAAATCATTCTCTCCAAGTGAAAAAGGTTTTATCCCTTGCTGACTGCAGATGATGTATTAAGCGGTAGCCCGAATTAAAACTCAGAACTACTGAATTTGGTTCTGACCTCTAGCTATCAAATAAACTATCCAGTGTGTATTTACTCTCTCTGCCATATGACAGATCACAAGATTTTGCTCTGGACCCATTAAAAGAATAAAATGGAAATGCCCATTTTTTTCCACAAAAGCCAGCTACATGGAAAACTGAATGTTCTTCTCAGTCCAAGATGGTCTCTGTTGCAGTACTTGCTAAGTGAGGCCTCTGAACTTCCTTTACATTTTTGGATTCAATGTTAGGAACTATAATGTCTCTGTAGTTCAGTTTACCACCAGCATTACTCTTACTTAAGGGAATTTGTATTCAGGCAGAATGGGTACCACTGGAGAGGAGTGTCTCCGTGCAGCCTGATGACACAGTGACCTTCACAGGGTCACATGTTAAAGGAAGAGCTGACAGGAGTAACGTCTGCAGGATCCACTTGGTCCTTAGTCATGGATACACCGTCACTCACTTTGCGTAGACATTTGCGTAGATTCACACTACGAGGAGATTTTAAAGCAGAGTTGAGTTGTGTGTTCTGGAGAGAGAAATTAGGAAGGAATGCACTTGAGTTCTTAGCACCTAGTCCCCTAGCAGTCCTCCGAAGAAATCCTAGAAGGAAGTACTTTTGCTGCCACTGCCAAATTGAGTTCAGTATTTCTGTACATTCCTGTATTTACCTCGTGTCTTTTGTCTGAGTATTTCAAGATTTTAAATGACTTTGCAAACTTCTGCCCTGTATTTCTTCCACCACTACTATGATAGACGGGGGTGAATCATCTATTCTCCTCTAATATATTTTTTTTTTAAACAGGACAGAAAAGTATTCTTTAAAGAATCTTTACTAGGAATGGCCAACCTGTTCAGAAATAGCTTCCCTGACAGCTTCACGCCTTTTCAGAATTGAACTTAAGCTGTAGCTTTTCCTTTTCTCTTTTAAGGCTCTAAAATAATTGGAAGAATATTTTTATTATACCATCCATCTGGAAGAGGAAGGCTGGGATACTCCGAGAAGGGCCATTCTTTCTTGTGGTATTTTTGGCTGTGTCTTAGGGTGGAATGTTTGATATGTCATCAGGAAGAAGGTCCTCATTAGATTTCGAGCCCATTTGCACCGTCACCAGGAGAGCTCAAAGGCGAAAGATCAGCCTCTGACCAGTAACCTATAAAATTTCTGCCTTTTGACTTCGGGTTCTAACTAAATCTTATAACAGCATCTTTTTTTCTCCTTTTTTTAGTATCCTTTAGTCTTCTTTTTCTCTCTCTTTTTTCACTTCACTGCTTTTTTTGCACTGAGTTTCTTAGTTGTCTAAGCATGTGCCCGGGAACATTTGCCACTTTATAATAATAGTAATAACCCACATGTATGCAAGAAGATTCCCTCCCAAGCTCTGGCTGGTTAAACCTGGTAGCTTCCCTGATGGGTGGGCACAGGGTCTCCTTCTATCTTCCAGAACTTTCAGACAGGGAATTTTTAGATGAGGGATTGAGAAGTTTAGAAACTTGTTCATATTCATTCTCATCAATACTATTGCCAGTTTACTGCCCAAGGTATAAAAATAACAGTCACAACGGCTTTCTTATCCTCTGGTTATCATGTCTTGGGTCCTGACTTGCGGTTCTCTTCCCCAGTTAGCACCCCAGTCTCTGTATAAACACTATATGTATCTAGCATTTGTTCCTCTGGATTTCTGTGAAATTTACTGTGACTTTGTGTTATCCTCATGAGCCGAGATGTTTAGCATATTTGATGGAACTGTTAGCTCATCTGTAAATCCGACAGCAAGTGAAAAACCAAACAAGACTTCCAGGTCTTTTCTTTTACCCAATTTGGCAGTGAGCACATATTTTAAAAGAAAGAAACTCTAAAGGCCATACAGGAAGACACAGAACTTACAGCTAGAAGGTTTTTGTCTGGTGAAAAAAAAACCTTTATTTTCAGGATGGAGAAAATTAAGTCTCAGGGACTTTTCAAGGTCACAAATGTGGTGTATCAATCTGAGTTTAGTTGGGAGACAGAAACCACACAATTTTTTAAGCCCAGTATATATATATATATAAAGATTGCTAACCAGGTGCTAAAGAACTGAAGGGTCAAAAAGAAAGTAAACTCTCACAGAGATGGTAATGGCATGGGGCAGCTTCGAGCCCAGAGGCAGAAATTATTGAAATTTAGAAGCTACAGGAACGGATTCTGCAAAGCTGTAAGTCAGACTGCCAAACAGAAGATGCCATTAGGTCTGTCCTGATGTGTCCAGGTTCAAAAGAGGGTAGGTACTCCATGGGGCCATTAGCTAGAGAAGTTGACTTATGCTGGTATCATCGGGGGTGGGAGGGAGGCAATCAGGCTGCTTCTGCAAATGTTGGGGGAAAAAACTTCAAACTGGATTCAACTACTACTAACTAGAATGAACTGCCATTACCAAAGCGAACAATGTTGCTAGAACAGTCCTGACAGGAGGAAGGAACACATTTCTCCTTCCCTCTCCAACCTCCTATTCTCCCTGGAGGGAGTCTCACTGGCAAAGTGCAGAAGGGAGCCGAGTGGGAAACAGAAATGGGATTGATGGTTCCGTCACAGACTATTGAACTGGCAGGTTAAAGCTGAGACAATTTACTAACTGGCAGAAGCAGTTAGTGGACGAGTCAGATACAGCACCAAACCAGACAGTAACACCCATGGTAGATGCTGGGCGTGGTGGATGAAAAATGTATCCCCACCTTCACCTCATCTCTCTGCCTCCCTGTCTGTGCTTGATGAATCACGTAGGATTTTCCATTGCTCTCCAGCCTGTCTTTCACATTTAGGGACTTTCATGTAATCTAGGAGTTTACACCTTGACTTCCTCTCACTGGGCCTATTTCATGTCATGAAAGATTTTGAAACTGGACTTTTAGTCTCTCATCCATTGAATCCTAGAAATTTGCTAAGAGAGTCAATGTGATGCTTTCACCACACGCACACCCAGATGGTAACCATGTGAGAAGATGGATTGGTTTATTAACTTGACGGCAGTAATTCTTTCAGTCTGTATATGTATACCAAATCACTGTGTTATCCATCTTCAATATATATAATTCTAATTTTTAAAAAAGAATCAAGAAGAAAATTCCATGAAGCAAGAACTGAAACTCTAAGTGGGTGTACACCTATGTTGGAAGAGCTCATCTTTGGCTGCATACCACCACCTAATTTATACTCTTCACACAATCTTCTACATTCAGAGAAATTCTCCCTTTGAGATTCTCTCTTTAGCTTTGGCAATTTACTTCCTTCCCCACGATTCTCTCAACCTAATCTCTCTCCAGCATTTTTCTCTCTTTGGTTGCCGGCTTCTGTGTACTTATTTCAATGGACTGGCATTACTCATACTGACCTCCTCTCCACCTCCTGACAAAGATTTTTACAGTGGTGAAGTATCCATACCCAGCTGATTCATACCATGCTACACATGGCTGCCATCATCCAGTACATTTGGTTAGGTTACCTTTCAGTAATAATCTATTACCCTCATCTCTTATCTCTAGTCTCAGGCTACTCACATCTTTCATAGAAAGATGGGAAGGTAGTGATTAGGGGAGTGGCTTTAGGTCTACAATGACTGAGTTCAAATCCTAGTTCTTCTACTTCTGTATAACCTTGGACATGATTTCTTGCTTCAATACTCTCATCCATAAAATTCCTACCTCCTTGGTTTGTTGTAAGGAATAAATTAGTTAGTACATATCAAGGGCTTAAAAGGCTGATCAGCATGCAGAAAATGCTTAAGAAATGCTAGTTATTATTTCACTGAGCCCACGGTCATCTTCCAAATCTAAGTGGGTGAGCATTCGTGGCCTTATCATTCACTAGCTATCTGACTTTGTGAGAGTTATTTAATTTGCTTGAGCTTTAGCTGCTTTCCACGCTAAAATGTTACTTGAAATGGAGATAGGATCTAACTTACATGGTTGTCGGGGTGAAACAACAGTGCACGATGGAGAGGTTTGCACGTTTCAGCCAGATCTGAGAATTGTGGAGCCCAGTGAGCAGCGTCCACCATGACTACTGCTTTGAAGTCCCCCTAGTGCTCCAAGTACATCAACCACTTGCCTGTAATACAAAGTTCTAGTGTTTAGAAGAATGTTACAGATTGTATGCTTTTACTGAAACACTACCCAGCCACAGCTTTCATTTACACAAGGTCTAGGAGTACAGTGCAAAAGAACATGAACTTGTCTTTTTGAACAGACTTATCCAAAGAACAAAGAGCTCTTAAAGGAAGTCAGATACAAAGGGAGAGAATAAGAAGCCCATGAAAGAAAAATCCTGTGGGAAAGATGTCTAGAAGAAAGGGCCAGATTGCAGAGGAAGGACTAGAGTGATTACAGTTGACATGTAAGGGGTGCCGTTGACCTCTCCAACCCAAGATCCACCTGGGTCCTTTCCTCCTCTCACTCTCAGGGTCTCCTCACTCTGAGAAATAAAGTTTCACAGCATCAGGGTCCTAATCCCTCAGCTGTGGAACACCTTCAAACCACTGATTACAAAAAACAAGGAGTGTTTCCCTTCTGGCCAGAAGAAAACAGACAGGGGCTTACAGAGCAAAATAGCAAGATGGTAGTAACTACATTTGCAATGAGACATCATAGAATGGTCTAGTAGTTGCATATAAATGCATGTTTGGAGAGTCTCGGGTACATTAGGGAAGAAGAACCTTGGGAAAAGATTCAATTTCCTGAGAAGATGGTGCTTTTGATTTTTACTTTCAGAATTAAACATTTGCACTACTAACCAGTGGTAAATCTTGAGTACCAACTATATGTAGTAAAACCTTACACATGACACACCATAGAGCAGGTGATCAATACCCCTCACCCTAAAAAAAGTCATGATAGTCATTAATTTCCGTCCAAAATGGATAATTTCTTATCTGTTTTCCTTTACATAGTCTCCTTGTTTCTAGAATATCTCCAGTCAACATCCCACAGATGTTTATAGTAAGTGCAATTTTCTGGTCAAGGGAAAGTCCACTCTTTGAGACCCACTTCAAGCCACTATCCTTTATACCTTCAGGATTCAAAGTTTGGTACATACAATGGGACATCAGCATTATTTTGGAGTGTACTAGAAATTCAGATTCTAGGTTCCACGCTGGATCTACAGAAACAGAATCTGCATTTTACCATGACCTCCAGGAGATTACCCTCATTAATCTTTGAGAAGCCTGAATTTCTCCCCAAATCTGTGCAGGGCTTATATATCCTCATAAATTGAGAATTACTTGAGAAAAACCTGTACACCTTTGAAAAACTCCACTTCCTAGTGCTTTCTAAATAGAATATATTTAGAAATTCTTGATTCTTGTTAAATTGGATCTAGAACACTGGTCTCACCCATGTGAAAAGCTAATTATTTTTAGCATCTTGTCACTAGATCATTTTAACCTAAAATTAGTGATATTTTAGATAAAATGCTGAGATTAAAAAAAAAAAAACAAAAAAGGAGCTTATCTGTGCTTCCTTCTTCCCCTTCCAATAATGAAACATTCTACATTTGCCTCACAGAAACAATATCTTCACCATATTTTTCTAACAAAAATAAATCAAAGACTAACAGGCTTTCTCCGTGTTAATCTCTTGGCCAGACAAGTTTCAACAAATGGTATAGAGAATCATATCTGACATTTTGTTACAACTGAAATGTGAAAATTATATTTCAAGTGGACATCAGAGTGCACATTTTATTTGTATAGGGTTTTTTTTCCTCCCAATTTTTATGTGTATTCTGAGAGCATTAGTTTCTTACTGGCTCAGTTCTGCACACATTTTCTTTTAACTTCTATCCATCCCTCCTTGGGTGTATGAGTATTCCTGGAATCTGAAAAATAGGAGCATAACACTCATACTATTTTTAATATGAAACCTGTTGACATTTCCTCTGAAATGATCTGTCTTGCCAAGTTCTAATCACTATCACAATTGCTCCAAAGTGGAAGAACTTGAGTTTTTTTCCCTCCGAAGTGTTGAGCTCTCTCTCCTTTTAACTCAGTAACCATTTCGACGAGAGTTTCTTTGAATGAATTGTTCTGAGGCTAGAAATGGGGGTTTGTCTGACTGACACAGCACATGGTATTTCAAATGTAGCTAGGATTCCTCTGTTTGTATGAGCATGTGTTGTTCATAACGGAAAAAAAGCTTTCCAGGTAGAGAGAAAATCTGTTAGGCTTCCCTTGACACCAGGGGTATTTTCTAAGCCTATTCTCTGGAGAAATTTCAGTAGATTTCATGCTTATGCTGTATTCATTTTAATTTCATTACTGTTATACAAAATAAAAGAAGTAGGCATTAACACTTCAAAATACTATTCATTTTATATTCTATAAAAGACAAGCTTACATAAAGGTTTGTATGAAATTTTCAAGCACTAGAACATGAAATGTGGAATTAAAACAGAGAGCTCTTTCTTTTTAAGGAAAACAGGATAATGAGCTGTGTCATTGTAAGAAAAGCACTTCAGTACTGATCTACATAGAAAACATGCATTTGTTTATTCACAAAATATTCGAGAGGCCTCTGTGGGCTCTATCGTGCTACCCACTGGGGATGCATTTGTGAATCAGTTTGCCCTCATGGATCTTACTTTCCAGTGAATGTGTTACCAGACAGTAGTTTCTTCTCTCACTGCAGAAAGAATTCAGAGATGAGAAAGGGAGGTCAAGAAAGTAAACTGAGGATTTATTAACTGGCAGGATGCTCTCAAGGGGCTAGCAGGCAGACTCAGGGGAGTAGCTATGCTAGTTTCTTTGGCAAGCTGGTTATATGGGGTGTAAAACTGAATGGGTAAAATATTCATTGAAGCAAGAGGGGTTTTCAGTCATGTTTCCTGATTTCCATTCCAGCTCCACCTTCCTGAGAGGAGGAGGGATTTTTGTCCTTATTTAGTCTTGATTGGAAGTGTCATGGCATCTGTGCATGATGGGCACTTCTAATCTGCAGGGCTAATGAGTGAAAGGATACATTTGGACTCACGAGATTCCTGCTTTACTCACCTTTCTTTGTCTGCCTTCAGGATGCTTGTCACCCCAAAATGTGTGGTTTCTTATCTGTCTGGAGGTTTCTGCTTTTCTCTGTTTGCCCAGGAACCCCTGTTGTTCACAAGATGTATGGTTTCCTGCCATTTAGCCTGTGTCCCTCTTTCTCTGCTTGTATCTAGCTATCTGCCTGCTCTAACAAAAACACAAACAATAAACAAGTGAAAAAATGAATAGTATATACTTAAAATATAATAAAGAAATGAATTAAACCAACAAAAGCAAGTAAGTGAAACAAGATTAGTTAGGGAAGAATTTTCTGAGGAGGTAGCAGTTAGATGAGAGCTGAGAGCCTGACACAGTTTTGAAATTGCTAAGAACTGAAAGACAGTAGAAGTGGTTTGTAAACCAGAAGGGCATGAGATGAAGTTTAAAAGTGAGCTATGGCCTACATTATCCAGGACCTTGCAAAGTATTGTAGTTTGGATTTTATCTGAATTATTAGCTATGAAAGAAGTTTAACAGGGAAGTGAAATGATTGAATTTATATTTTTAAAATATTTCCTTAGGTGCTGAGTGAATGTCAGATTGGAATAGAGTGGAGGAAAAAAAAGAAAAAAGAACAAGTAAAAAGATATCACATCTGCTAACCAAAGAGAGAAAATGGTGGCCTGGAGGAAGGTTCTGAAAGTCATGATGGAAACAGCTAAGTGTGAGATCCATTTTGAAAGGATGGACCATTAGACTTGCTGGTCGATTAGACAGAGAACGTAAATCAGGTTTAAAGAAATGATTACCTTTACCTTAACAGTATGTGATGGTTTGGCATGGAATTATCTTTAATGAAACATAAATTCTGTTTACCAACAAAATGGGTATTTATCTTTGGATTTTTGAATTTTAGCCAAATAGAAAGTGACTCCATTTAAACAAACAAAAGATTAATTGGAAAGATACAAAGGATCTTACAAATGCAGAGGTAATATGAACAAACTGAGTCTGCAAGAGTCCTGGAAGTTCCAGAAATTATTAGAGCAGGAAACTCCCCGACTCCCCAGTCACTGGGGTACCATGGTTAGAACAAAACTCAGTCACTTTTTCTTGTCTTTGCTTTATTCACTCAACATTCAGTGTCCCGAGAGAGAGGGTCTGATTATATATTCTTCCACCATACTGGAGTTGTAAAAGAAAGGACTTGTTAAAGGAACTGCCAAGGACCTTTTCAACTGCATGGTGAGAGCCAATATATGTCTTAAATTACAGTCCAACTATCACTGCATGAAACGGGGAAAAGATAATTCCCCCAAAGAAGATGGATGCTGGGAAACCACAGGACTGAAAATATCCATGAAAATAACAGAATAGTCATCTGCTGGCATCTACTGATAGGTTATATAGCTTTGGCTTTCAATATTGAACTTAAATATTTATTTCATCCATAAAATGGGATCTAGAACATACTCTGTGAAAGGTAACATGGAGTGATTCAGAATACATTGACGGTGATACTTTATTTAGCTGATGAAACTTATCTGCAAGCCATAGGAATACCTTCTTCCAGCCCCTACCTATCACAGGACTTGCCGCAGCTTTGATAAGCTATTGATGCTTTCTCAGCAATCCCTTTCTTTATTGATGAGTTATGTTCTTTGATTATGTTAATTTTGTTCCATTTCCCTTACATCAGTCTGACTAACCCAATTCCTCTATTAAAAGCAATAATGGGACAACCCATGTTTTGACCTTTTCCATCACCACTTAAATTTTAAATTCTTTTTTTGCAAATGCTAGGAAAATTACATTGCTATGAGAGAAATCAATAAAATGAACAAAGAGGGGGAAAAAAAGCTTCACTTCATTGCTACACCTGCCTTTAAAGATATGTCCCGAATAAACATTTGGAAATCAGTATCAAATAAAATTTAGCCACTCGATTAATGATCAAAGAATAAACCCATGAATGTAAATGTGTTCTTTTTACTGCATTTTAAATCACGGCACATTGTTCCTTAAGCCTGATGCTCTGGAGGGGGCTTGTTAAGAGACAGATTTATCCCTCAAGGGACTTTACCCAAATCTGCCAATTTAAAAACTGCACTTGATATTGGGAGAAATTCATAGACGTATGCCCCAGGAGCAACAGTGTCAGAGCATCATTGTTGAGGCAATATTACAGAGAGGTTAAAAACCTTGACTTTGAATTCAAACATGGGTTTTGAGCTTACTTCTTCCATTTATTAGCTGTATGACCTTGAAGAAGTTAATTATCCTAAGTCATATTTTTTTAATGTGAAATAAACATTAAAATACACCGAAGGGCTTTTTGATGATGAAATTATATCAGTTGACATATTTCAAGTACCCAGTACTCGGTGGTGATGATGATGATGCTGCAACGGTGAAGATGACATAAAGGAGCATGCACGGACCAGAACAGACTGCTCTGCAGTGAGGTTACGGCTGCCCAAAGGACACTGGGTGAACTAAAGCAAAGAGAAGCAGCAGAAAGTCAAGGAGAATCACAGAACACGGTAACATCCTTTCTCAGAAAATTCTTGGACTTGTCAGTTAGTAACTGAACTTTAATGTTGCTTGACAAAGTTCAAGGGTGGTGGGATTGCCGGCCAGGGGAAAGCTCTCAAACCAGTATTGGACTATTAGTTACCAGAGGCATCTGAGGAGGATACATAAGTAGTGATTTTCTCCCCCTGGGGAACTGAACAGTGTGAAATTTCAGAAGGCCTTTCCTGCCACATCCAACTTCTTTAAAAAAGAAAAGAAAAGAAAATTATAGACTGCTTTTTTTTTTTTTTTAATGAAGGAGCAAAATGCTGTCCACGTCAGAGAGTAATCCTTTTCAGGCAGGAATACTGGGTATAATTTTCTACATAAATGGAAAAAAGTCATCTTATCTCCAGTCTGTTTCTCTTTGGTGTTATGCAGGTTGAGCCAGGCTAAAGCTGTTGACAGAAAATTCTCCAGTCGGATGAGAAGCAAAGATGAGAAGAGGTATTGCAGTGGTGATGGAAAAGCTTTATATAATGAGACAAATCCCAGCACCTCTGGGGAACTCATTCCGGATGGAAACCATTTCATGTTTCTTTCATTATGTGAATGATACACGGTCTATTAAAAGTACAGAAATGAGATTGTCCAGACAGTTACTTTAATAGGGTGACTGGCTTTGGATCGCCATTTGATTTTGCAAACAACAGCACGTAAGTGAATTTGTCTACAGCTCCATGCTTCAAATAAGTCCAACCTATTATCATAGGGTGGCGGTAGCACCTCTCATTATAGAAACCTGCCAGGGCATTAAAACATAAATAACACATTCTGCCTGGCTGCAAAACACTTATTCAAGGAGTCCATTTAGTTTCATAAACTTTTTCTAAGTCTCCGACACATTAAACAAACGATGACAGGCATTTATATTATATGCCAAACAAGAGGAATAACTCACTATATAAAAGGTATCTAGTGACTACCAACAAAAGGAAAAGATAGGTGATAAAATAAATCTCTAGTGAACAAAATCAGATATATTAATAATTACTCGGCAAATATTCAATTTCCTTTTCCTGGCTTCAAAGCAGGCTGTGACCAAGGATAAAATTTAGTTCAGACTCAGAAATTTTTTTCAACTTTGGTTTACATAATTATTTTCTCACTGGCTGAACATGTCTCCTTTTGGCGGTGATATTATAGGTCTTCCTGTGCTGACCTACTTGATAAGATGCTATTTAAATGCAAATATTATATAGGTAAATACATGTATTATATATGCTTATAATATATATACACCTATTCTGTGATTGTAAATCTATATAAAATATATACACCTATTCTGTGTCCATAAAAATGTGTATTCTCTAGAAATCACAAGGAGGTTTCTCCTGGATGTGTGTGTGTGTGTGTCTGCATGAATATACATGTGTGTGCATATATAAAGCAAGAAATAAAAGCCATGTGGTAAGGCAAGCTGTTCTGGACTTACATGTCTATTTTCTATAGAACAATTACTCCTCTCTAAACTGAGCTTCCTACCTGAAATGTGCCCTGTGGCAAGTCTGCATGGTAGCTGCATGGTTTATAAAACTGGTCCCTGTTCCTCCCAACCCTACCATTCAGAAGTCTCCCCGAGTATTGACAAGGTGAGCTACAGCCATTCACAGAGGAGAGCAAGCTTATACGAAGAGAGACAAGGGACTAAGATTTGAAATATTGATATAGTCACATTAATTGAATTTTTGCCTTGAGAAGTGATTACAAAAATGTTGCTCCAATATTAATTTGTATCTGCTTTGGATAAGATTAACATTCATTTCTTCGCCAGTCCCCATTACTCTTTTATTATTCATTAGCATCTCTCTTTGCATGTGTAAGAGACCTTGATGAAGCATGTTTATTCATAGACTAACCTTTTTAAATAATTCTAACAGCTCTCTAACGGTAACCTTCCTGGCATGCGGAATATCTTGTCTTTGTTTCATTATTCAATGCTTGCACTCCATCCTCCACTTGAGATGCTGAACATGAATCATACTCTTCCTATTGCTCTCGTCCTCCCACTAAAATGTCCTCTGCAGCCCGGTCCCACAGGAGAGCCGTGTTCACAAAATACTGCAGCAAAAGAGTCTCTCGGTTGGATCAGGGACAGTAACATTTCCACAGATCTCAAGTGCAATTATCGATCCTTTTTTTTTTTATTTTGGAGCTCATTACATATTTGTTACCATGTTTTAGTTCATTGTTCATGCACCTTTTGTTAGACTATTTAGCTTGAGTTCGCCTTTGATGAAAACTCTGGAGGTGACATTTTATCTTCTCTTTGTGTATGTAAGCACTCAGGCTTATTTTTCTGAGCAGATAAAATGGACAAAGCTGTGAACAGGAGAGGGAGAAAACCAGAAGAGTAGAATCAGTACAGTGATTATATTTTTCTACCAGCTGGGACCGCATCGTCTTTAAGTCTCATAACCTGTATGAATAGTTGAAAATGAGCAAATATAATGTTTTTCATTTGAATGACAGATTTAATGTTAAACATCTAGCTGAAAATAAAACCCAGGACTACCTGTCACATAAAATCACAGATTTTCTTCTTTTTGAATTAGACGAAAAATGTTTTTTGTTTTTTTTTTTTACTGTGGAAAAGACCAAAATACAGATTTGGATATTTCTGGCCTTAAGCATTCTGTTTACAACACTCAAGGAACAGTATGTGTAAAATTTGTCCAGGAAAATAAACCTCTGATGGTCAGTAAGATAATGATCCTTTTACTAATTTTAAGAAAGGAAATTTGTCATTTTCCTATAATCACTCAAATATATTTTTTCTCATAGCTTCTTACACTCTGCCACAAAACAGAAATTAAAAAAAAATTAGTAAATTGGCAAACTCCCTGAGAATTGTCATTTGACAGATTACAGAAATCATGTAATATTATTAATTATTTGTCTTCATAAATGCACTGGATAGATATCTAATTTGCAGCTATTCCACTTTTTAAATTTCTAATATGTTAGGATTGCACTGGATGATTTATTATTCATTATTTGCTTTATGAGGTTTTCTGTTTTGACTTTGAAAGCCAAGCCCATACTGTCAGGCTCCAGCAGCAAAGTCAATGCACAGCAAACATGATTTCTTTTCAAAAGCCCCTTAAGTGCAAGGGAATTCTCGTGACAAAGACCACCCGAGGCTCCGGTGAACCAAAGGTCCTGGGTTTGACACAACTTTCAAAAGAGTCTGGACACCTTTTATGATTTGTTACAGTGAAATTTAATTCAATTAGATGAATTAGCAAAATTTACTGTTGACTTCATCTCACCCAGTAGAATAACATAGAGCAACCTCAGTGACATATGCAAACCACACGAGTCAAGGAGATGAACTTCTGTAGAGTGAATGGCCAGGGATCTAGAACACATTGTGCCAAGCCACGTACAAATGGTGGAACCAGGCAAAACCAAGGAGGAAAATGTCACTCCGTTATTAGAAAGTGAAGAGAGGCTCGCATCTAATGACCCCAGTGAGACAGAAGCTTTTTTTAGGAAGTTGATGGGGTTTTTTGGACAGAAACAAGGCTATGGAGTTTAAACACAGCAAGGAGCTTCGTCTGTGACAGACAGGAGAAAGTCTCAATTAAATGAAGAGACTTTAGGTAGAGTGGATGAGTTAAAATTTTAAATTTCCATGGGACTTAGGAAATTGAATGGAAAACTGAATGGCCAAAAATCCTTACAGATCATTCTCATAGATAGAGAGATAGAGATAGAGAGATAGAGAGACAGAGACAGAGAGAAAGACACACACACACACACATAAACACACACATGAGGCAGGACTGGCTTTACATGGTCCCTTAGTAAATCTTGGTTAACACAGCATGCGTATATATGTGTGTGTGTGTGTGTGTGTGTGTGGACATTTGTATATATTTGTGTAATGCACAAATTGTAGTATACGTTGTGAACAGTTTTTCGTGTTACATGCAGATGTATCCACTCAATCTTAATAATAGCTACATTTTCATTACAAATCTGAAACATAACTTTATTTAAACTGACCTCTTACTGTTGGACATTCAGATTCTTTCTTGTCATTTTTCTTTTTATTTTTTTTAAATATATATATTCTCAACCACACCGAGATGAACAGCCTTCAGAGCATACCTTTGTGAAATATGTAATGGTCTCCTCCAAATGAATTACTAGAAATAAAAATTTTATATTGCTTAAAGGAGATGGTGAAGAAAGTCAGAACCCAAAGGGCATATACAAATTGAACATTTTTGAAACCTACTGGTGAACATTTCTCCAGAAAATTTATTCCAATTTACATTCCCCTTTGTGAGCTTATAAAATAAACTTTCTCCCAATTTCTAAGCTGCCCTGGATTGGTCATTGTTCTCATATATTACTGATGGTATAGTAGCCACAATTCGTTAGTTACTCTACCATTTTAATTTTTGTGTAAGGTTTAGAATTAATTTTTTACATTTATTTGGACAATTTATTTGAACACCAGGAAGAAAATGGTGTTTTGATTGAAATAACTATAAATTCGAAGGTCTGTTTAATGCAAATTAGCTTCTTGACAAGATTAAGATTACTCATCCAGGACAAATGATTTTACTCTATACATTTTTATAACAATAGAGTTCTGTAGTTTTTTATATAGTAATTTTTGTTACATTTTTGTATATTTTAAATACTTGTAAAAAACAGTTTCATCGGTTTAATAATTTTTTATATATAAGCACTAGTTAACTTTTTATATGTATTCTTAGGAGTATTATAAATATTGTTCTTGTTAGGAATGGGAGCTTTTACCAACCATAATTTGTAAATGATCTTTTTTGGGGATATAGGGTAAATACTAAATTTTGTATATTGACTTTGTAGCTAGCTATTTTTTTAAACTTCTTGATTTAAAAACTTTTCAATTGATGCAATTAGGATTAAAGCAATCCTGCAAATTTAACAGTAAGAACTTGTTTTTTCTTTACTAATACCTGTCATTTGTTTATTTCCCTCCCTCTCTCCCTTCCTTGCTTTCTTAATTGTAATTTCCATCTTGGGGGCGAAGGGCACAGGGAGGAAGCCAAACAACTTTTGTCAACATGAGGGTTCTGTCTTATTCTTGGCTTTAGTGGACATGGAGTCTTAAATTTCTGAAAATGATAACTCGCAAGGTTCTATAGGATTTTAATATGCATACTTCTCAAAATCAAAAGGTGCTTTCTTTGCATCATTTACATGAGGAATCTTTTTTTTTTTTTAAAGTCAAATTCATAGAAACAGAGTAGTAAAGTGATCACCACAGCCTGAGGGGTGGGGCAAAGCGGAAGAGGTTGATAAAAGGGTAAAAACTTTCAGCTACAAGATGAGTAAGTTCTGAGGAGCTTGTAAAACATGATGACTCTAGCTGATGACACTAAAAAAAATTACTCTGTCAATGCTTAGTTAAAATTTAAAAGATAATTTTACTATAGGGTTTCTTAGATCATTTTACACACACGTGTGCAAAAAGGCACCCTCTGAAAATAAATGAGACATTTTTCACATGCATTTGAACACAGAACACTTTTTTCTTTGTTTTCCATAGTATGTACATTACATCTTCAAAAAATAACTTTTTACAGATCTCAGTTTGAAATACCACATTTGTATTTTATCTTAAATATTGATGATTAGCTTCAGATTTTTTGCACTACGTGCTAAATATCACTGGAAAGGAATATAAATTTAAGTCCCATTTCACATGATTTTGCTTTTTATGACTTAATAATTTATGAATTACATATCAATGTATTAGGAAGTCTATCAAGATTTCCTAACATTCAACTAGTCAACCATCCGTATAATAAACTCATGGGTTTTTTTCCAGTCTGCCAAAAAATTTATTATCCACATGTCATGATGAAATAATAAATTGCTGAAATTTGACCATTTTTTACCTACAAAATAAACATTACTTTATATGATTCATTTTAATTAATTTATAACTGGTGAAAAATCTCAAAGTCTACCGGGATTAGGGGGTGATGGAGTGGGTAGGGACCATGGGTCAAAGATTAGGAATATCTGTTTCCCATTATCCCCAGTCAACAATTGACCATTTTAGGTAACTTACAAAACATAACCAATAGTACGCTAGGAGTGCAAATCAAATAATTTGAACTTCCAAGGACAATCAAGAAAAATAGGCTACTACCAAGGACATCAAACATAACATATTTCACCTAAACAATGTTACTGTCTTCAACTGCAATGTTTGGAAAGAACACTAAGCTTTTTCTCCAGATTTCACTATTCACATGTTGTACTGTTAAATAGACCAGGGAATTTAGTGTCCGTTGGGCATTTAGCAGATAGAATTTCCCCTTCTCTTCCTCTCTCCCTCTCGCCCCTCACTTGTGCTTGTTCTTACGCTGCTGGGTACCTCTCTCTACTCAATGGGCCTGAACTATGAACTCTGCTATACAAAGGAACCTCTGCAATCCATGCTCAAAAAAGTACTTATTCTCAAGATTTCAATTCCTCACCTAAACAGTTCCTCCTCTCCCTGTGTTCATAGTTACAGCTTAATCATCTTTGAATTCTCAGTATAACACTTGTGATCGGAAATCATTTTCCCTCAGAACTCTCTAAGTGTGGCTACTTTGTTTTCAAGTCTCTAAAGTTGCTGTTGAAAAGTCAAACCGCCATTGTGTTTTCTAACCCTGTAAATGAAAAATGCTTTTATTAGTTTGGTTGTCTTTTGAGTGTCTCTTTTTTTCTTTTATTTCAGAATGCTTCTGGTATCTTCTATTCTTTATGACCCCCTTCTCAAATTTCACACTGATATATCTTGGAGTAGGTCTTTTTCATTCTTGTGTTGGGTGCTCAGTGGATCCTTTTAAGCTGGGTACACATGTTCTTCAATTCAAGAAAACTTTATACAATTGTTGGATAATTTTATCTCATAAATTTTGAATGATTATTTCAACATTGTTATTTTACATAGATTTCATGTTCGTTGACATGCCGTTAAAACCATGACTCCTTATTCTTGATCAGTTAATTTTGTTTTTCCCTTCATTTTCATGTTGTACATTTTATGAATCATTTCAGAATAATATTGAAGAATATAATTTCTAGTGTATCTGAGAAAACTATTTTCTTGCCTTCACACATAGTTTCAACATTTGATGGTAGATTCTTGATTCACATCCATCGCTTCCATTGTCTTCAGGCATTTAGTTCTATAGATGAGAAATCATAGCCAGTTGGAATTTTCCTTCTACTTTATAAACAAGTGTATTTTTATTTTGATTTAGTGCCCAGGCTGTCTAGAGATTTTTTTTTTAATGTTGGGGGGTGGAGGGTGGGGTTTTTTGTAGCATGATACTTTAATTTTTTGTTGGGACATGTCTATAAGTATTTATATTTACAATTTATTTACATGGAAATATGACATTTCACTCACTGTTTACTCTTTGTACAATTTTGAGGACCCAATTTTTTTAAGTGCCAAACAATTAAAAGACATTTTTGGAGTAAACCCATGAATTTATTTGGCAATAAAATTCACTCAAAATCTGACTAGATTTCTGACTTGTTTCCAGTCAATTTCATGTGTCAATAAAGAAACAAAAAATTTCTTTGTGAGATATAATGTTTAAACCAAATTTGTTTGCTATTCTCCTCATGGCCTACTCTTCCTCAACTTTATGGTCAACTAGCAACTTGGGGATAGCTAAACAATAGGCAAGAAATTCACACTGTTAATTTGGTTTTTGCCAGGGGCTCAGTCATTTTGTACATCTGACAAACTGCATCTGGTCCTTGTCTCTCAAAACTTTTACAAACCTTATCTCTTACTTTTGGGGAATGTAGTGATAATCAGTTTTTGCCACCATTTTGGGCCCCAGATTCTGTATTCTCTCTGTTCCTTTTCAATCCTGCTTGCAAAATGGCCAATTCTTTCCTAAGTTTATCTCTTCCTTGTAATTTTTTTTCAAAAAACAAAAGTGAAAGCCAACACATTAACTTTCCAACACCCTCCCTAGAGCTATAGGATCAATAGGTACTTGATGTGCTCTCCAAGTATCCCAGGCATCAACTATTTTGCCAAAAGTCTTACATCACATAACTCTCCATCTTTTAAGTCTCTAATATCAGTTTCTTTATCATCTTTTCCTTGACTGCTAAACCCATAAGACACAATTTAATTTTTGTTTTGGCAATACCCATTTCAACATACAACTAGCTGTAATCCTTTAGGTAATGATAGATGTTTAAAGATATAAACCCAACCTTTCAGAATTTTTACACAGCAGAATTTTGTTTCTCATTCATATGAAGTTTGCTATTGATTTTCCTGATTGGCTCTAAGCCAGTAATATCCAAATGAACAAAAGGATCCAGTTTTCTTCCATGTTGTCTATTTCTAATCTTCAATTTGGGAGCTTCCAAGATTACCAGCAATATTTCCTCAGGCTTGTGCTATGGGGAAAGAGAATTTGGTGTAGGGGGATTTTTGTTGTTATTTATTTATTTAACTTATTTATTTATTTATTTATTTATATTGTAGTGAGGATGCATAATAAGATCTACACACTTAACAAGTGTTTAAGTGTACCATACAATATTGTTAATTATAGGCACTATGTTGTACAGGAGATATCTACAGCCTATTTGTTTTGCAAAACTAAAATTTTATACTCATTAAACATCTCTCATTTTTCCTCCCCCAGCCCTCAGAATCATTATACTCTACTTCTATAAGCTTGACTATGTTCGATATCTAATGTAAGTGGAATCATGTTACTTGTTCTTCTGTGGTTGGTTATCTCTCTTAGCATACTGTCCTTCATCTCCATTCATGATATTGCATATGGCAGGATTTCCTTATTTTTTAAGACTGAATAATATTTCATTGTACATATATACAACATTTTCTTTAATTGTTCATCCATTGATTGATATTTAGTGGTTTCCATAGCTTGTCTAATGTGAAGAAGACTGCAATGAACATTAGAGTGCAAATATCATTTAGAGATCCTGACTTCAGCTCTTTTGGATATACACCAGAAGTGGAATGGGTAGATCACATGGTAGTTCTATTTTTAATTTTTTAAGGAAACTTCATCCTGTTTTCCATAGTTGTTGCATCATTTTGCATTCCCATCAATAGTGCACAATTATTCCAATTTCTGCATTGTCTCTCCCATACTTTAAAAAAAGTAACAGCCATCCAAACAGGTGTTAGGTGATTTCAACTCATTGTAGTTTTGATCTGCATTTTCCCAATGATCAGTACTGTGGAATACCCTTTTTCATGTACTCGTTGGCCATTTGTATGGATTAAAGACTTAAACATAAGATTTGAAACTGTAAAAATCCTTGGGAAAAAAATAGGAGAAAAGCTTCTTGCTATTGTACTTAGCAATAATGTTTTTGAATGTGACACGAAAAGTACAGGCAACAAAAGCAAAACTAGACAAGCGGGGTATATCAAACTAAAAATCTTCTGCACAGAAAAGAATATAACCAACAAAATGAGAAGACCACATGTGGAATAAGGGAAAATATTTGTGAGCCCTATATCTGAGAAGGAGTTAATAGCCAATATTTATAAGAAACTTGTACAATTCAATAGTAAAAAAATAAAAGAAAGAAAGAAAGAAAACCAATAATCCAATTCAAAAATGAGCAAAGGGCTTGAATAGACATTACTCCAAAGAAGATAGACAAATGGTCAACAGGTATGTAAGAAGATGCTCAATATCACTAAACATAGGGAATTTCATAGGAGAATTTTATTTGTGGGAATAGTCCATATTATGTCAGTATAGATTTAATTGGCTAGAATTTAATCATATGGCTTCTTCTACCTGCAAAGGAGACAAATGTAGACTGACATGAGCCCAAGAAGTAGAAATGGGTGTGATGGGCAATTAGCCAGTCTCTATCATTGTATCATTATAAACTATCCCAGACCCCACTTCACCTCCTTTATAGGAAAGGCCAAACTGGAACTTCTGAGTCACCAAGATCAATCATTGCCACCCCTTTGTGGCTCCTTGAGGCCATAACCATTTCTGGTCAGAGTATTCTGTGATCTCAGGTAGGAATTTGACTTTTAGTTTCTGACCCTAGTAGACAACCAGGACCTTGTCAGCTGTCACACCAAGAGGCCAGGCAAAAACAGACCCACATGCACAGTTGTCCTACAGTTTTGCTTTTCAGTTTGCCTTAGGCAGTGCGCTAAGATGTCACAGTTCAGACAGGGACATAAACTGGATGAATGCAACTAAAACACAGGTATGAGTTTTCTGTCATCTTGACTGAGGAGGAGAACACATGAGGCTCACTAAGCAGCAGAGAGGATCAGACACAGACAAGCCAATGGCGTGAGACAAATTGTCTTGACACAAATTTCAGGATCAGAGGCATTTTCACTTATAATTCAGCCACCTGTGTCTTCCTAATCAACCCACTCTCTCCCTGAGAGATCTCTGAGCTACAGGGTTCTGGAAATTATCAAAGAACTGTAAGAGTAAAGCAGAAAGTACACAAGAGATAGGTGGCCAGTCGTTTAAACATTTAGAGTTTGTCTTTATTCAGGGGGAAAAGGAACAAGCTTTCCCATGGTCGTTTGGCCAGGAGAACTGGGTCTGCTTTCCTGATGAAGGGTCTCTGCTGGAGTATCAAGGCTTTCAGTGAAGACCGTCCTTGTTTAAAATGCACTATGGGGGAGGGTATAGCTCAAGTGTAGAGCTCATACTTAGCACACACAAGGTCTTGAGTTCAATATCCAGTGTCTCCTCCAAAAATAAACAAGTAAACCTAATTACTTTCCCAAAAAACAAACAAACAAACAGAACCAACAACAAAAAACATACTACATTTTTGAGTCTCACCTTCCCTTAGGTGAGTAAAATCATCATCCAGTTTGGGGAGTCGAAAATAACGGTTAGAATTTTTGTTTTTCTATATATTCTGCCTCAGCCACTATTGAATGATAGGCAGTGTGGGGGAATGAAAGCCAATCAAGTTTCTACCTTCCATCTAAGTATCATCTAAAAGCTTCCCACTAAAATCTGGGACAAGACAAGGATGCCCACTATCACCACTCCTATTCAACATAGTCTTGGAAGTCCTAGCCACAGCAATCAGGCAAGACAGAGAAATAAAAGGGATCCAAATTAGAAAAGAAGAGGTAAAAGTGTCACTATGTGCCGACGACATGTTGCTATATACAGAAAACCCTAAAAGGTCCACACAAAAGCTACTAGAGCTGATTGAAGAATTCAGCAAGGTAGCAGGTTACAAAATTAATGTTCAAAAATCAGTTGCCTTTCTTTACACTAACGATAAATCAACAGAAAAAGAAAGTAAAGAAACAATCCCCTTTAAAATAGCACCCAAAGTAATAAAATACCTACGAATAAACCTAATCAAGGAGGTGAAAGAATTATACACAGAAAACTATAAACCATTGATGAAGGAAATTAAAGAAGACTTTAAAAATGGAAAGATGTCCCATGCTCTTGGATTGGAAGAATCAATATTGTTAAAATGTTAAAAGTTTATAATATGATTAAATAGTCAAGGCAATCTACAGATTTAATGCAATCCCTATCCAATTACCCAGGACATATTTCACAGAACTAGAACAAATCATAATAACATTTATATGGAACCATCAAAGACCTAGAATTGCCAAAGCATTACTGAAGAGAAAGAAAGAGGCTGGAAGAATAACTCTCCCAGACTTCAGACAATACTATAGAGCTACAGTCATCAAGGCAGCATGGTATTGGTACAACAACAGACATATAGACCAACAGAACAGAATAGAGAGCCCAGAAATGAACCCACAAACTTTTGGTCAACTAATCTTTGACAAAGTAGGCAAGAATATACAATGGAATAAAGACAGTCTCTTCATCAAATGGTGTTGGGAAAACTGGACAGCAGCATGTAAAGCAATGAAGCTAGAACACACCCTTACACCATACACAAAAATCAACTCAAAATGGATCAAAGACTTAAACATAATACAAGATACAATAAAGATTTCTAACCAGTTCCAGCGAGCCTCTCAAACATAGAAAAACCGGCTTTCCCCTGGATGAAATCAGTCCCCATTTAACTGAGAATCGGTCCTCCCTAGATCTAGGGATGACATCTTTGATGCTATTGCCTCTCTAATGGATTTGAAAGATCCTAGAACCTGGATGTGAAGTCAAATTGCAGACAATTTCAAAGGACGTGGCTAGAAGCAATTTGGTTATTCTTGCTGTTAAGTTTTCAATTCTGCTTACTGCATAATCATCTCAATTGATCTTGTGACACTTAATCACAAAGCCAGGTAAAAGATCAAATCAATAGGTCTTGGCCAAACTGCATACACTGAGGAGATTTGGATCGACCTTAACTTTGTTCTGAGGACAGCATTACAGTACTATTTACCAACTAGGTACCTAAGAAATACTTGACGTTGATGGTCATAATTGGAAAAGTAGAAAAATAATGGGCAGAAAACACAATTGCCGTCAGGCTAACATATTCTGCCTTTTAAAACAGGAAGAGAATTTTTCTTGTCTCTGAAATCTGCTTTTACCCCTAAAGTCAAGATGCCACAGAATTAGCATAACCATCAACACTCTTCAGCACTTACGCCCAGAACGATTTTGGATGTATTTGTAAGTTAAAATGAATTTCCAACATGCTGAGACATGGGATCTGTCATATTACTCTAGATGTCAGGTGCCTAAACTTTCTCTGGGAGAAAGTATTTACAGAGTTTTTGCTGAAGAAGTCATAAAGAACATATGCAGGAGACGACTGTTATTAAAGTGAGCGGATTATAACTCTCATGCGTTTTTTTAAAAAATATAAACACCTACACCAATTCGTTCAGATTTTGGATCAAAGTGATTATTTCTAAACCTCATTTGCTCTAATCACATAGTTGCTTGTTATGGAAACCAGGCAAGCTGTCGAATAAATAGAATGTCTTTTTCTAATCGTGTCTTATTAGTATAATTTTTCCCTTCAAGATAGACAGCAAAAATACCCACAGAAGCTATAATTGGCTACGAAACGAGACAGTCGCCTCTGGCAGTCGAGGTGAAGTGGGCTGACTGTTGAATTGTAAAGCCCTATTTTTCATCGTTAGCGCTTGTCCTTCCCGCGAACCTCTCGTGCATGCAGTGAGGTTGATCAGAGGTGGTTCCGTGGTATGAAGCTCTTGTGGTCCCCTGAACTTGTATTTGAGCTCAGTTTCTCACTGTGTGAACTTGGAACGGGGCTTCACTGCTCTAAGGATCAGTTTCTCTATCTGCAAAGCAAGAATACCATGACCTTCCTTGTGGAACTTTGTTAAAAGGAGTTCAGTATCATGTATATAACCTGTCTGGCAGGAAATAGATACTGAATAAATGGCAGTGATTATCATGGTGAGTTTTTATATTCTGGGAAGTATCAATTTACCTAATTTGACTTGCATAGTAAATGAACCCTACCCTCTCTCCCAGAGTATGGCTACATTTATTCCATGGTCAAAATATTAAATGTCAATTTTAAGCCCAGAGTAAAATTTTATAGCCAGTTATCGGCTCTAGAAAACGGACGTAGATAATGAAAATGCTGACAAATCTTTTGATGTTTTCAGGAATGTAATGGGCTTCTTAAGAAACTGGAGTTGCAAGGTAAGCTATTTACTCTTTTCTGCTAAGGAGGCAATTATGCAGGCCTGTTGGAGAAGTTTATAATATGATTAAATAGTCAACATTAAATCAAGTGGTGATTGAATCCCCAAGAGACAGTTAACCTTCATAGCACATCTGAGTTCCTGAATTGCATTTTCAAATGTCTTTGCACCAGACAATGGGAAAGAAAACACCAACATTTTTAGGACAGTGTTCAAATGAAGACAGGTTGATGGAAAAATGACTTACAAAGCACATATCTTAATTTTAATTTCAATAAATGAGAAAACTTTCTTCTGTTTGCATCTTTTAAAAAAATCTTCAAAATTAACTACATTCTAGATAAGTGGTCCAGACAATCCACTAAATGTTTGCTCGTGTTAATTTGCATCAGATTTATATTTGATACACTGCAAAGCAATTTGTGCTAACACATGGGCCTAACAAAGATTACACTTGAAATCTGTGTAATAATTCAATTTGCAATTTATTTCTAACATACTGGATATTAGTATTTTTATAAACACTAAAAGATACTAAATATATTGCAGAGGAAGATTCTGTATATTAACCTTAGAAGATAAAATGCTGGTAAATATTTACTAATCTGTAAATAGTATGAGTTTTATATTTAACATTGGAACGGTTTACTTACTCTCACTGTGTCTGCATGGAATAAAAATCTGCGGTCTTCTATCTTCTGATATGCGTTAAAAATTCGACCCTTTATCAGTGAATTAACACCAATTATATGGAATTGATAAAGTCATATTTCCTCACTAAGCCTCAGCTTAGCTAGTATACATTGAACGAAAATAAAGATTAAATAAAACAAATTGGGGAAGCATTTTAAGTCTTACATGTGTTTAAATTCTGGTTATGATGACACAGTTCTATTTTTAAAAAGAAAATAATTCTAAGAGGAGTAAGAGGATGTTTGTTTAATAGGGGACACAAAGAAATGGTTAAAAGCGTGGAGTACTATATTGTCAGGTTCAAATCCCTGTTCTTCCCAGCTGGCTTTGTGGTATTGGATGAATTACTTAGGCTTTCTGGGCCTAGCTTTCTTCATCTGCAGAATGAGAAACTAACAACTGCTCATAAGTTTAAGAATTGAAGGAGTTAATATATGTAAAGTGCTTCAAACTGTGCTTAAAAAAAGAATAGTGGTACTGAATTATTAGATGTATGTGTGTGTATGTATATATGGGTATATGATTATATGTATTTGAAAGCCTACGTCTCAAGGTTTCAAGGGGCCATTTTCCAAAAATTTCATACAGGCGCTCATCAGGATAGCTCGCACTCACTTTTTCTGTAGTAGGTATGACCTGGAAGAGTATTATATATTTTCATACCAAATCTCAGTATATTTTAAAAAATGAATTCAGAATCCCAAGGCATTAGGTTAGTGTTCCTCAAAGTTTAGTGTGTATCAGAATCATGTGGCTGACTTGTTAAAATACAGACTGCCTGGTCCCACCACCAGAGATTCCTACTCTAGGTCCTGGGTGAGGTTTGAGAATTTGCATCTTTCACAAGTTCCCCAGTGATGTGAATATCCCCTTGGGGACCACACTTTGAGAACCATTGCCCAAGTGGACAATTTGAAGGGGAAAAAGGAGTCATTAGAATATAGAATAGAATAAATAATTTATTTAAATAAGAAAGAAATTACATGAATGTGGTTTTGTGCCAACCCTCAGCGGGTTAATTGATATGCAGAGGATATAAGTGGTATTACAGAGGAATATAATGCGTGCTCACATAAGTAAAAAAATTTATTCAAATGACTTGAATTCTGTTTCTTAAGTAGTTCCTCTTTGCAAGTCAGTGTGGTCAGGAAACTTCTTTAACCACAGTCAGTTTAGGGAAAATGTTCCATTCTTTTGTAGCAGAAGATAAGTAACAGAGAACAGTTGGAAAAATGATTAAGAAAGTCAATGCTGTATTAGAGACTTTCACTGACAGGCTCATCATATTACACTTCAAAGTGAAGCAAGGGGCAGTCAAGCCTCCCCACCTCCAGGGTGTGATGGGTGAGTGTCATCTAAGCAGTGTTTTAGGAAGATTCATTTTGTGGCGGAACAGAAAGGAGTCAAGATCAAGTTAGGCTGGGGAAGAGGCTATGCTCGTAGAACACTTGTGAGTGGTAGAAGCAATAAAAAGAAAGAGAAAGAGGGAGAGCCACCTGGAGGAAGTATTTTATGGACTTTTTATTGAATTAATTTTCTGATTTTAAACCAATGCAAGTTGGCTTCCAGAGTAGTCTATTTTCTTGCTGTGTATCAAGCTGGAAGCAAAAATCAGCACTGGTCTTCATGTCTCAAATAAAAATCTCTCTCCTGGAGATGAGTTCCACCAGGATTGCATGTCTCCAGAAGCCCTTTCCGACACTCTCTTTGTCAATTTCTCCCCTTCTCTCAAGTTTCCAAGTGGTCACCACTTCTCTTTCCAATCTCCCACCCATGTGACCTCTTGTGGAACTTGGGGGTAGCAGGGGACAGAGTCAAGACAAATATTCTGTGACTATTATATTTTATTGTCTTGTTTCGACCCCTTGCTCCCCTTACCTGACCAGCAGAGAATAAGGATGTGCTATAATTGGGAACAAAAGAGGAGAGAGAAATTGAAGAGACATGAAGAGATAGAATGACATTTTGAGAGCACCCTCTCCAGAACACATTCTAATTGCATGTCCTTTCTCATCCTTTTTAGAAAGATGAAGGCAGATGAAACGCTAAGCTCTGGGGTTGGAGATGGAAAAGGACAGAAAGCAGTAATCCAGTAAGGAGAGAGAAAAGTGCTGACTAGGGTACCTGGTGCTACTGACCCCATCTTTTGGCTGATCTGGGGGAAAACATAGTGAATTTCAAGAGTAATCAAGGTCGCCAATCACCTCACCTTATCCAGGCCATTCCAGGTGTTCCCAAAATGCTAGAAGCAGTTTTTTTATGTAAGATCATTTTATGCGCATTATTTCTATTGAACAGAAGTCAAGCATGCAACTATGTAGCTACATCGATTCTTTTGTTTGTAAAAACTAAGGTGTCCTGAGTAATGGATTACATGTTTAGCTCTAAGTTGCCCTTGTTGCCAATAAACACAATGATGCCAAACTGTGAAAACAAACATTTAAAAGCAGAAAGGTAAGAGGAAGTCACTAGATCACAGAGCTCCACATAGCGGAGACAAAAAACATCAGAGCTAGTGCGTCCCCCGATGTTATGCATCTAATTGGAGGATTCGAGTCACCCTAAATTTGGGAGATTATTTTATAATGAGCACAGCAGCCAGGATCCATCTACATACCATGAGACAATGTCTAAATGACAAAGCCACCTGCAAATGTCTCCTTCACTTTTGTGTGAGATATTTTTAGGGGTGAATCTCCATGACGCAGTAATGACAGCTGATATCTTGGTACTGTTTAGTGCAGGAGCCTTCAGTGTGTTGTTGCCAAGTCCATGTTAATGCTTCATGAAATATAGCATTTAAAAAAAGCACAATCCAACAAAACATGTGTATTATTTTTGCCATATGTATTTTCAAAGTGAAAAATAATGAAAAGTTGAAAAAAATATTCTCTTAATATTAGGAAAATATTCACTTTTGATACTTATATGAATTTTTTACATTTTTTTAAAGTCTTAATTATAAACTGACATCCTAGAAATGCTTAGACCCAGATAGCAAACAGTGATGAAATTCATCTCCCATTCAGACGGAATTTTTCAAAGGTGGTATGTTTCTGAATGGCAGAGAAAGAGATTTGAATGGGAAGGATGGTAGTGTTCTATCCAGAGAGGGGACTGATAGTGACTAATGTCACTGGCAGTTCTGGAAATAGTAACTAAAATTTGAGTGGCCTTTGGAAGCTCAGAGAGCAGAGGTGAGGACAGCCATAAAAATGCCGTCATTGGCCTGGGAGCCCTGGCAGGACCTACTCCAGCCTCTCCCTCTGCCCGTAGTCCTCTTTCAGAGACAGCAAGAGTGAGAGAGGAAGAATAAAAAGTTTAGTTCATATCTGATGACGTGAACTAGAAGGAATATACGCTCTGTTCCAACTAAGAGTTTATATTATTCAAATGCCCTTTTTGGCAAAGGTACAGAAATAAGGAAGAAAATCATCTCTTTTTTTTCAAATATCAGTTCATATTTTGTTTTATTTATTGTTTTATTGAGGTATAGTCAGTTTACAATGTTATGTCAATTTCTGGTGTACAGCACAGTTTCTCAGTCATACGTGAATATACATATATTCATTTTCATATTCTTTTTCACCGTGAGCTACAAGATCTTGACAATATTTCCCTTTGTTATACAGTATAAATTTGTTTATCTATTTTATATACACCTGTCAGTATCTATAAATCTCGAACTCCCAGTTATGCAGAAATGGGAAGTAAACTGATAAATTATTGACCCCCTGGAATAACCAGTGTGTCTTTTCTATTGTGTCCAATGAATTGCTGTTGCAGGCAGGGATATTTGTTTCTGACAGATGAAACAGAAATATAAAATGCATGTTACAAATGAGAGTCCAGTATAGTTGATGAAACATTTGTTTTTCGTTATACTGTATTTGATGTTCATTTTTGTATCCTCATTCATCTTTGGTGTTGAAATGGTCTTGCCTCCATGTTTCTTCTTAGGCAGCTTATTTGTTTACCATTTATAATTTGCTTGGTAATTCTTTTTTTTTTTTTCAATTGAAGTATAGTCAGTTACAATGTATCAGTTTCTGGTGTACAGCACAATGTCCCAGTCATGCATATGTATATGTATATATACACACACATTCATTTTCATATTCTTTTTCATTAAAGGTTATTACAAGATATTGAATATAATTTCCTTGCTATACAGAAGAAATTTGTTTTTATCCCTTTTTATATATAGTGATTAACATTTGCAAATCTCAAACTCCCAAATTTATCCCTTCCCACCTTTTTCCCCTGGTAATCATGACCTAGAGGTTGTCATTCTAAGTGAAGTAAGTCATAAAGAGGAAGAAGAATACCATATGATATCACTCAAATGTGGAATTTAAAAAAAAAAGAAAAAGAAGAAGAAAAAGTGAAAAAGAGAACACTAATGAACTTATCTATATAACAGAAACAGATTCAGTGCAAATTTGAATCCACTAGGCTGGCCTAAGAACTAAGTCAGAACATCATTCCTGTTGAAAAAAATGTCTTTGGAATTCCAAATAATTGACTTGCAGATGAATGTCTGGTACATTTACAAAGTGGGGCCCAAATTGTGCAGAACAATACAAAGGCGCTGTAAGATGCCATTACGTGAATATATCAGAGTTCAATGAGACAGTGCCCAGCATCTGGAGATAATCTGAAACAGTCCAGCACATACTTAGTCATTTACCGACGTTCCATATTAGCTCTCCTTAAGTTTATCCATATCAAGGCTTCTTTCAAGGGCTTATTGATACTCTTATCTGGTCTGCTTAATTAAGCACACTATTGACAAAACTTGGATCTTTATTTAATCTTGTCTAGTGGAAGTTAGAAGCACTCTTTCAATTACTGATGAAATGCAGCCAAAGCAAAATAGAACTTTAGGGTGAGAAGTCAGCTAAGGTAATATTTTGGTGTTTATTAGATACTAACTCCTATGCTAACCCTGTAACAAAGATTGTCTCTTTATTCCTTCGAATAACCCTATGTGATGACTATTATTTTTATCCCCATTTATACGATATGGGAACAAAGGCCAACATTTCCAAAGCTAGTAAGTTGCAGAACCAAGATTTAGATTCAGACATTTCACTTGAACAAATTTCTCTTAATTACTGTTGTGTCAGTGGCTGTTTACATCTGTCTGAGAGGTGATGGATCTACTTTCATCAAATAGATTTTGAAGCAGAATTGAGTAGTCAGTGGGGAAAGTCAAAAATTACTCTCTTTTCTCCCCTCGATGATAATAAATTGTTTCTCAAGGATTGGCGCCTTTAACATGCTTTATTATCTCTCAATCCATTTGGAAAAAGTGTTTTGCATCTTTTAGGGACTCAATAACATTGACTGTCTCAAAACTGACATATATGTATTGTATTAACATTTTAGGTTAGATATTTTCTATCAGAATAGTTAATGATAACAAAATCATCTTTTTTATTTTCATTTTTCTTTTTATCATAATATGTGCTTATTTATCAATGATACTTTATCCCATGCCATTTACTGAATTATTCCCTGGAACATTTCACATGTATATTACAAATATTATCTAAGATGAATTTATAAATGACATAATTTTGAAAAAAATGCAGACTGATAAAAGGCTAGAATATAATTGTAGTTTCCTATGGGCTAACTGAAAGGAAACTAACATTCTAAGTTCTTTAGTTTCATCATTTTATTGAACTTTTCTGTGAGGGTCAAAACTGTTAACATTCCATTTGACAGGTGAGGAAACTGAGATTTGGGGAAGTTAATAAAGTTTTCCTTTGTCAGACAGCTGGCTAATGTTTGAGCTGGAATTTAAAACTAAGCATGTGGATTCCAGAGCCCCAGGTCTTAAACATTGCACAGGCCTGGTTCTCTGCACTCATAAATCATAAATTATATTTTCTTTGATATCTAATTTCTTTGAAGCTTTTCTCCTTTTGGGTCTGCATACTAACCAGTTGTACTACATGTTTGGTGACTGTAAATTAGGAGGAATGTTTAGATTTTCATCAATATTATCTTTTTAAAAAACAAAATTATATATAACATGTTTCTTCTTTATAAAACAGGGAACTATATACAATATCTTGTGGTAACATATAATTAAAAAGCATATGAAAATAAATATAAGTATGTAGATGTCTGACTGAAACACTATGCTGTACACCAGAAATTGACACAACACTGTAAATTGACTATACTTCATTAAAAAAATTAAAGTAAAATAAAGAAAAGTAGAAAACAATCTGATTTTTATAACATTTGCTGAGCACATTTTTAACTTAAAAATGCTATGCTGAAGCATGTAGGGTTTTCCAAGAGATTTGACATGAATCCTTCTTGAGTGACTTTATTTTCTATGCCTGTGTTCCTCAATGAGAATGGGGTGGGTGAAGGGGACGGGGATACAAATTTTTTTAAGAAGCATTTCTTAGCCTTGTAGTTGACACCATTCCAAACCTCTCCAGGGAATCTGATATCTAATCTCCAGTTCTAAAATAATAATATCTTTCACTGGGAGGAACAAAGTGCTTAAAAGCTCTCTTCACCTTCCCAGTTCCCTCTCACTGGATCTTTGCTCCTTAAGTGTGAGCAGGTAATATGACACAGGGACTCCTCCCACTTCCTTGAATAGGCTAAACCTGACTAAGGTGATGTTCAGAGAAAAAAATGGCTAAGAACAATCTACTTAGACCTGCTTGTAATCTAGACTTAGGCTATGAACACAGCACGTGTTCCTGACGATCATGGACTGTTCAGCCTGTAATTCCAAGGACATAATTCACATGGGACTTGGATTTATAGATCAAAACAAAAAAATCCCTCCTGGAGTGCACGCTTAATCCATTTCCTTTGGGAACTAGAGAAAGTCCTTATCTATTCAGGGACCATGGCCAGATAGCTTTCCATTTGGAAAAATGACTGAGTTATAATGTCTCCAATTTTTTAAGTCTTTATAAAATTAGTGGAATAATGTTACTAAAATCTTCTAATTGGATCCACATAATAATCCCCCCAAATAAAGAACTTTTTGTTTGACCAGTGTGGGAGAAAGTGACCCTCTCTAAGAAATGGAAGACTTCGGTATAAAAACCAAAGATATACTAAGCAGAGATGTGTGAAATGAATAATAAAAGCTGTGTGAGTAATGTGGACTGACCTACATGAGTGTGATTGTGATTGGTGTGATGGGAGAGTGGGAACACGGGACCGAGTTTGACTAAGTAAGCACATTGTAAAGTCACTTGACAGATCAGTCATGGTGCGTCAGGGAGTGGGGTATTCCAGTGACCCAATTAACACAGTCAATGCAACATGTAGATAAAAAATATGAAAATATTATGCTACTAATGAATTACTAAGGTTGTAGATGAAAATATAATTTCATCTATATGTGTCAAGTACTTTGGGGCTTAGTTTGTTTCGATTCAAAAGCAGGTGTAAAGTGTACATCTGGATGCTGTTGAAAAGTTTTAGTCTCTGGGATCCGTAAGCCAGCAAAGTCACCCTATGAAAGTTGTTCAGAATATACCTAATTGCAACTAGACATGTTCATAAGACCATGATAAAATCAATACAGTTTCTTCATAGAAAGCAGACTTTCACTGGAGTCTGAATTCCATTTCTTTTCTCATTTTTAATTTAAAGAGTGAGCAGATTTTCTATTTGAATATTGAGTAAGAAATGCCTGAAAATTTACTAAATCTTCAGGGCTAACTTTTAAAAGTTCTTTATATTTAATATGGCTTTGATGAACAATTTTTAGTCAGTAGAACTTAATAACCAAAACAATTGAATGTTATCTAAAGTACCTGTGAATTTTACAAGCAAATAAAAGCCAAAAGGAAAGAAATAGGTTTTAATATAATTATACTTGCTTGTGGAACCAACAGTGTAATTAAGTATCTCAACTATTATAGAAGTGATTTTAGATACGTACCCTCAATCATTGTGTATTTGTATTAAATGGCAAAGAAATAATGATTCTTATTTTAAAATAGATTTTGAAATTCGACTTATTTTAATAAGAATAAATGCCCAGCATTGCAGATAATGTAACACGAAAGCGTTTTACAGATCCTTTTGCTTAATGTTATGGTCTTAATGCAACATAATGAAATACGCGCTTTGACCAATACTATAGTCTTTGAAACACACCATTTCTGGATAAAATATGCTTTGCTCTGAAACAGATTGATATGAAAATGCATGCATACTATAAAAGAACAAAGACAAACTGTTTTCTAAAACATTAACTTTCTTATATTCACACATTTGGATATTGGTGAAAATAAACACTGAAAGCAATCTAACAAGCTGCCCAAACCTTCACAGTCCTTTTGTATTTTAGAGAGTGACAGATGCAAGACTGGAGAGTGAGTAATCCCCTTTAGAAGACATATTTACAAAGCCAATGTTGCCAGAATTTTTATGAACTCTCTCACTGCTCAAACCAAAAGTAAAATAAAATTTAAAAACAAAATATGTAGCTGTTCTTAATTTTTTAATACATCTTGTGTCATGATATCTGTTTGTTTCTATCAATCTGTTGGCTTAATTGAATCAATTTTCTGGAGACTTCAAAGCACGAAAACTTATAATTTGGTTAAAATCTGTAGAACAATTTGTTAGCATTTCTATGGTGTACCTATAAAGCATCAAAGTAATCATGCTCTAAAAAAATAGTCATGTTGAGCTTGGTTTTAGGAGAGTCAACCTACTTTCCCAACTAAATTTGTATGTAAGTACTTTACCAGTATTTGATGCTCAAAATTAAATGACAGTTGGATTCCTTTTCCTATCCATTTTGAGGTCCCCCTCCTATTCCCTCATCAATTCCCACAAGCCCACAGGAAGCAACTCCATATTCTCATGATCAAACTGTTCTCTAAAAAATTAAAGACTCTTTTATGCCTTCATGTTTCTTAATACTCTGACTTTTGACCTCATTAATACCAAACTCCTATAGAGTTCACAGGATAAGAAATAAATCTAGAATGAACTGAATAGCTGAACTCAAGTACCAATTTGCAAACACTGAGCTCTTAGACAAAATAACTTACCACTAGTAATTTGTGAGCAAAACCATCCAGTTTATTAAGTGTTAGACTGGTCTTGTTTAATGCAGACAAAAAGGATTATTTCTCCTTTATATCCTTCTTTTATCTTTGGTTTACTGAGATAAAATTTAAATACAGTAAACTCTACCCTGAAAAGGTATACAGTTCTATAAATTTTGAAAACTTACACAGTGCTGTACTAACCACTACAATCAAGATAGAGAATATTTTCATCATCACAAAAGTTTCCCTCACAATCATTTATATTTCTTCCTCTTCTCCCCATCCCAAGCTCCTGGCAAACACTGATCTGGTTTCTGTCCCTATAGTTTTGCCTTTCCCAGAATATCAAATAAATGAAATCATAAAGAATGTAGTCCATTTTTTTCTGGGATTTTTACTTAACATAATGCTTTTTAAATGCACTCGTGCCATTGCATGTTATCAATAGCTTGCTCTTTTTTCCTGCTGAGTAGTATTTCATCATATGGATAAACCACAAATCCTTTATCCACTCCCCTGTTGGTGGACATTCAGGTTGTTTACAGCTTTTGGTGATGATTAATAAAGCTGCTGTAAAGAGTTGCCCACAAGTTTTTATCTGGATCTATGTTTTCATTTCACTTGGATAATAACCTGAGTGGGATTGCTGGATCTCATGGTAAGAATATCTTTAACTTCATGAGAAAATAGAAAACTGTTTTCTAACATCACTATACCAATTATATTTTCATCAGCAATACATGAGAATTTCAGTGACTCTGAATCCTTGACAGCATTTGATATTGACTCTCTTTGTTGGTTTCTGATAGGAGTCATTCTAATAGCTATGCATTATTAAATCATTGTGGTTTGAATTTGTATTTTGCTAATGACTAGTGATGTTGAGTATCCTTTTATGTACTTATTGGCAATTCATTTATGTTCTTTGGTGTCCGATCAAATATTTTTTTCCATTTTCAAAACTGGGTTAACAGTACTGAATTTTAAGAATTCTTTATTCTGGTTTCTATATATTCTGGTTCTTCGAGTATTTTGGAATGGGAGCTTTTCTTTCCCCCTCAATTTTCTACATCCTAAGTGGAAATACATTTTTTTTTACATGAAGGCAACGAGTATACCATTTGCAGATGATGGCTATATAAAACCCAAGATTTTTATTTACACCACTTGTAATCATCTTAATTATTTGCTATACATTAGTTCCATGCTAATGTCTTTCATCTAAGTACATATACAGAGAAATACACACAGCCTCTTTTGCTTTTGAAACTGTCTATAAATCTAAAAAATAATTATTTACAATTGAGTAAAATAAATAATTTTGTTTGTTTTACTCTTTTCTTTTTAGACATCTGAGTGATCTTTTTCTTAACTAGAAATGCTCACATGATGATTGGAATAAAGGAAAATCAAACCTGATAGTGAGGTAATTCTCAGGAGTTTCGTAAAAGCATCAGCTCAATTACCACAGTAGTCAGGCTGTCAAACTCCACCTACGAATCACCTCTACTTCCATTTTGACTGGAGTCTTGCATTAATTTTTCTTGGTGAATTTATCTCAGTAGAGAAGAAAACCACCCTACAAAGTTCCTGTTAGAAGTCTTCTGAACTTCAAAATTTTTGAAAAATTCAAGGAGTCTGAATCAGGCTGAGCTGTTTGTAAAAGGAAGATATTCTGGTTCACATTTTACCTTTTTATGTGACAATCTAGGAGAAAACAAATAGAGCTCTTCTAACGTACTGCTCTAATGATGTAGCACATAGAACAACTCCAGTGAGACACCATTCTTTAGAACACTCTTACAAGCTTCACTGCTTAGTATATGAATGCACTTTCTGAAGCATTCCTACTTCATGTGTGATTAAATTTCCCTTTTCTGAAATGTTACAAAAAAAGAGAGATATAGAAGAAAGATACGGAAAGATTGGGGAAACGAAGGGAGAAAAGCAATAAACCAATGCAGATATTTATATACTTTTCCTATCACTTGGTCAGAGAACAGAAATAGTAAAGTACAATTCTATATAACTATTTCAAGCCTTTGACTTATAACTTGTGCCAAACGTCTGTTGAACAGTCCAGTATAGTCTAAGTGACCTATGTTGTAGGACGGAAAATGAGAAATGGATCTTGTCAAGTGGGAAGTCAGTGAAGTCAGTCCACCATGATAATGAAGTGTTTTGGACATGGGTAAGGTGAGTACCAGCTTTTGAATGTTAAGTCTTCACGTTGGAAGAGAAGAGGGCCTGGTGGTATGAGATGTGGCAGGAGTAAACAATCTCTTGGATCTCATGTATCAGATATATGAAAAATTCCCACCTGCAAACATGATAGCCAAGTTGGAGAAAAATATTTTGATTCTAGTCTACTCCCTCAAAACTAACTGCTACTGTAGGAGAATGAAGAGGAGGGATAATAATAATAATAATAATAATAATAATAATAATAATAATAACAACAACAACAACAACAGGTAATTTTTAATTGAGCATTTACTATGTGCCAAGCACAGTGCTAAGTATTTGCAAACATTCTTTTATTTAAAACTTGTAATAATTTTATCTCCAGATCCCATGCTTCTCATTACTCGTCCATTTTGCTGTTTCTAACCACCAGCAAGCTTTAAAATAGGCTTTGCAAAGAAAAGAGGAGGAATTAAGGTTTAGTGCCTCCAACGTAATTCAGTACTCACTTTGAAACAGTACAGGTCAGTGCTGCCAGGAAAAAAGTTACTTTCAGTCCAGCTTCTCTGCATTTCTCTGGATTCTTTGTCAATGAAACACTGGTCTAAAGGGGGAAATGCACATTTATATATATATTTTTAAACTTTAATGACTGCACAAATGAATAATGAATTTTCCAGAGGAAGTAATGTCTTATTCACATGCTGCCAGGCTAATAAAACAGAATATCCCCTTCCTACATTTTACATGGCACATGGGTTAGAACTTCTCCAAACTGGGTATGTTAAGGATTCAGAGTTGTGGGTATGACACTTCAGACGTGGCTAATGTGTATCTGGGAAGGCATATCTCATCTGCATTGTAATTTTTATATGTGACGAGCAGTCTTTCATGTTATCAGAGTGAAAATTCCATCTGCTCCTTGCTCCAGATACAGACTCCAAGCGGAAGCCACAGACCTTTAAAAATGTGTATTTGCTTTAAGAAGCCATAATACATTTTCAGAATCCTCACATACCGAACCAGGAAAGATCATAGAAAACTCTATGCCAACAAGAGCTAGTAAAGATGACAAATGTTCTACAGAGGGGGAAACAAAAGCATCCTGAATATCTCTGTTGAGTAAAGTGTCTCATTATTTAGTTTTGAAACACATCTTAGATTTTTTTTTCTCTATTGTCTCAGGTATAATTTCAAAGTCAGACAGATAATTGGAGAGTGGGAGAGCAGAAAGCACGTACTGTACATGACAGGGGCACATGATAGTGAGGAGGCTGGGGGAGGGCAAGAACAAATTTAACTTTAGATTCTTTTTAGAAAAAAAAAATTATGACAGTTTATTAAATGAGAAGCAGTTACACACACCTCCAACATCTCAAAGTTCGAAGCAGCTGGTATGGCATTTTAAGATGTTAAATATGCATGGTGGGCTGTTTCTTCAGAAAGTCATGTTAATCTCGTCTTTCCATTGTCTGTAGTAGACTTGATTTTTAGCAGGGGGTGGGGCAGATATTTTGATCATCACAGATTTTCCAGAACATACTTACTCATTTGTTTTCTAAATACATGATAAAATGCATATGCAAGCCAGCATACATGGCGGTGGTGTGGAAAATATTTTTTGATTGACTTTCTTTTTTCAGATGTTTATGATACTTGACGTCAATGAGGAGTAGAGATACATTTATAAAAAAGTATGAGCGTAATTTTTATTTGTATGTATTTGGATCTCCAAACTCTCATTACCTATTATTTTTCTCTTGTTTCTCTTACCTGTACCCATGAGGCTTATGAACTTGAAGAACCTTCCAGAAGAAAAAGCAACTTTCAACTGCCCTTGATTGTTTTGTTGTTTTTGTTGTTGTTTTCCAAGGTTTTCTACTAGCCCCAAAGGTGTGCACTGTTTGAACAATTCAGTACTATTGTAGGGCTAGTCAATTGTAAACTAGTCTGCTTTATGGAAACAATTGCCTAAAAATGGCAACTCAACATCTTAGCGTTATGAAAAGGAACTGGTGGAGGAGTACTTTATAAGGTTCCTCAATTCATTTTTTAAACCAACACTACCCATTGGATTTTGTGAGGGTTAGAAAGAACGTTAAATTCTGAACTAACATCATTCAAGTGAGTGCAAAGGTTTAAAAAAAAAATACTTTCTGTAGTTGTAAGAGGTAATTCCAGTTCATGAAGAAGTCCTATGTCAATAATTGATCAAAGTTTACAAAGATTGCTTTGCTTATTGGAGGAGCAACCTTTATTTGTGTTTGCCGTCCTTTCCCACATTGAAGTGACCACCAAAAAGGAAAATTCAAATGATTTATCTAAGAGTTGGCAAACTTTTCTTTTTTCTGTAAAAGACCAAACAGTAAATATTTTTGACTTTATATTAATTTCTGACTTGGCCATTACTGTTACTCACAAACAGCCATCTATAAGAAATAAACAGAAGGGCTGGGCTGTGTTGCAATAACATTTTATATACAGAAACAGGCATTGGCTGCATTTGACCAATGGACCATAGTTGGACCTAGTTATAAAACAGAATGATTAAAATGCAATCGATCCCTTGAAAAAGCAAGAATCTTGGCTAACTTTTAATGAAAACAACTGTTTTAATTCAAGATATTTTTAGAGTATCATAACTAGTCTTTTACCACAAATCTAATTTTTTTGACTGAATTGATGGCTTAATATAGTTATATAAAATGGTTGTAAAAAAGGGAACTTTGATTTCCTATGTGCTTTCATGTCTTTATTATTAGTAGCATTACTGTTTGAGGTTTCTAAATTACTTAACTTCTACCTCACAGAACAGGTCAGTTTTCTTTTACCTTTCAGTGATTCCCCTAGTCAATAAACAGCTCAGTACGGAGCTCTGAGGGATTGCACCAACTCATGGTCTTTAAACCCTTCCTGAAAAGAGTCCTTACCCACATGAATTATTGAAATACCAGAGCAAACAGAACAAGCTACTCAAGTAGATGTGTTCCACCGTGCAGTTATCATACTGAGATTAATTTACAAGACAACCTAGGGAGAACAATTTTGGGGGGAAAAAAAAAAGCTTTGTCCTTTCCATATGGTTTTAAGGTGCATCATTATTGGATTCACAGCAGTATACAGCCAGCAACTTATCGACTTTGATGTTTCTGCCTACCTCTCTTCTCCTCTCTTGATATTACCAGGAGGTAGAGGGTCCTTGATTTGCATCTTCTGCTGCGTAAAGAGCCTATTTAGGGCCTTTTACTAGAATCAGCTAAGAGCTTTAGCTTGTTCAGTGGACACCTGAATTACCGCAGCATGATACACTCCTCATGCAGACTGTGATCGCGTTCTCTTTACTTTATTATCTCATTATCCCCTAAAGTATACTTTGCCCACTTACGTTAGCAGAAACCCATTTCCTTCTTTCACTAACGATAGCCCAGCAAATCTATTAAAACTTCCACAAGTGTTAAGTAAGGACAATCTACCATGTAGCTTGAATTAAGAAAGGTACACTTTTCATTGCTGATTTAGACCCTTCCTTTCCTTTCATCTCATTTACTCTCTACCATGCTGGCAAACAAAGAAATACGAGAGAGCACTTTACGTGTTTCACTTAACGGTGCAACACATTTTGTCTCCAACCATACCCCACGTCGCAAGATGTTAAATCTACCTGACATCAAGTGGTTCATGCTTTGATGATTAATTACAAGTCTAATAGAAAAGATAAACAATCCATTGCAATTGCAGAACAAGAAAAATACACTGTCTTAATCATGGATAAATTACTAAATCCTACTCACCACAGGTGTGTAGGTTTATGTTACCAGCATCTGCTGTGAATCACACGAAGTTATTATTTTCATTCTACAGCACCAATGGGTGTTTATGGAAATAACTACACTATACAATTTTGATTGCACAGTGAGAAAAATAGTTATTTAGAATGCAATTTGGACTGCAGTATTTCTTTTTCGTTGCCTCTCATTTGGCAGCTTATCCTACTCAGATATTATCATCAATATGCCATACATAAACTACATTCATCACTGGTACTTAAGCTTATTAACTAAACAGCAATTACATTTCCATCGGAGGATTATGGGAATGAATGCAACTGAGTGTCACGTTTCCTTCTTTACAGCACAATGTGTTTTTTGTTGTTGACAACAAGCCATAATGTCAACAAGCTGCCTGAAAGTATGTGTCATCAAGGGCTAAAACAGCATTTTTATGAACATACCCACTTATAGACATTCTTTTATAAAATTTTGTGTGTTCTAATGTCAATTTATATTGAACACAAACTTCACAGAAGATTAAATTATAGAAGATTCAAATATATTCAATTATAATTTGTATGATTTTACAAATTCATGAAGGTCCGATATTTAGGCAAAACCTCATCTTTATTTTTTAGGGTAACTTTTAGAGTTATCAGGACCCACTAACATGGTATATAACTTCCATTCAAAAGCTACTGGTAACTTGTTGCATGTCTTGGCAACCCTTCGTCTCTCTGTTTGAGGCTCCTCCAGAAGAAACCCAGCCTTTTTGATTCCAGATCAGCTGAGAGCAGAGCCAAGACAAGTGACTTCTCTGCATTACATCCCCATGGCAGCAAGTCTGTCCACCTAATGGTGGGTCCCTCAATGGTCTCTTGACAATGCTTAGTATCTGTGACAAGGAGAAAGCTCATTCTTCTCTTGTAACAAATTTCAGACCTGAGTCCAGAGGAAAGAACCCTGCCTGCCACCCAAATGGCTGGTGCAGTAGGCTGGTCTTCAGAGGCCAGGGACAACATTTCCCATAGCAGGCAACATCATAGTGGACCCATTAAAGTGGACTACTTAAGGTTTACAGATATGGGTAGTATTAAAAGTGGCCAGATTTAATTTTTTTAAGGGCAAAATTGGAAAAAAGAGCCTGAGAGCTACTTCATGTAATGAGGGTAAAACTAGTTTTTTTGTTTGTTTTTTAATGAAAAAATGCTTCCCTAACCTGACATAAATTTTATACTAAATGCTGGTAAATATCAACATAGGACAAAAATCACTTTTATTGAGGAGGGGGAAAATCACAAATGAAATCATTAGCTGCTACTACAACTTGTAAATAGTAAGTTGTAATATTTGAAGTAATGAAAGTCGCATTAAGTTATTTTCACCTGAATTAACCAGGTTTATTGATATAATTACAATTCTGCTTCATTTACATATATTAATAGAGATTTTGTATTCACTGTATAATGGTTTTATGAAGCAACCTGTTATGACTAAACGTGGGGCTGGCCAATTAAAAACCCAGGCTTTCTATTCAAGCTTCTGGCCGCCTGAGTTTGCATGAGCTGTTCCTTCTGCACATCTAGACTTGTCCCTCCTGTCCTGGTGATTCCTCAGGGGATGAGACTGTAAATTCAGATTTTTAATAAATCCTAGAAGCCTTCAAAGGAGGAAAACAAGTCTACATAAAATGATAATGAATCTATCATTTCTCTTTTTTATTTTTAAAACTTGTATTTGCAACCTTGCATTTTAGTTTAAAAATATGTCACTGCTGTGTGGTCCAGATGTTGGGATGATATTCCCACCATTAGCAAGAAGTGATTCATTCTCCACATGTGAAGTTACAATCCTCTGTCTATTTACTCTTTTAAGACAGCAAAATCCTGCTGACTTTTCACACTTTTGTATACAGCAAGGCATATACATGAAAAATAAAATTATCACTTCTTAAAGAAGAAATTTAGAATACTGATTCAGAGTAGACGTTCTCTGCAGTGACTTTCCTCCAAATTTTAGACTGATTTTTCTTTCAGCTCTCAATTAACAGAATTTATTTAATTTATATTTCAGTAAGCTGTTTGAAAAAAGACATTTTTAACAACCCTGGATTGTTTAGATTGTTGAGCACTGGATATTTTCCTCCTAATAAATATTATGCAGTTTTATCTTAATTTTATGTGGAGATTTCTACTCATGAATATTTAAGGAAGAAACATAATTTTGTTATTTCTTTCTGTCTCAAATATATATATAAGTATATATAATAAGTGAGGTTTAATTAATATTTTGTATTAGCGAGTGACTTTCTTTTTAGGGAAGATTCTGCATTTGAAAGCAAAAGTACTGGCTCCACACATGTACAAGTTACTAATTGGCACATATCGTTGATTCTTAACTTGTGGGTTGTTATTATGATTATCGCTATTAATAGATTAAGAAATCGAGGCAGACAGTGGTTAAGTAAGCTGCCAAGGTTGAATGGCTTACAGTCAAGAGAGCAAAAATTCAAACTAAGGCCCTTGAAGTCCAAAGTCCATGTTTTTACCCATGTCTCTATTGTCACTCTGGGCTATTGGCACAAGAATATAGAAGAATGGGGATACCATTTCCCCAAGATGGGAAAGGGTGTAGGCAGAGTAACTAGTGAGCGGTGGGACATGGTGGGGGTGCGGGGGGAAGAGAAGGAAGCAAGTGTTTTCATTTGGATACATTAGAGTGGAGGGAATGTTATGAATTGAACTGTGTCCCCCTAGAAGATGTTAAAGACTTACCCCCAAAGTACTTATAAATGTGACCTTATTTGGAAAACGGTCTCTGCAGACGATCAAGTTAAGATGAAGTCACTGAGGGTGGTCCCTAATCCAATATAACTGTGCCCTTATTAGAAGGAGAAAGTTGGACACGGGCACAGGAAGAATGCCATGTAAAGAGGCAGGCAGAGATCAGTGTGTTGCATCTACCATTGAAGAAACACCCACAAATCCCAGGAAACGACATGAAGCAAGGAGAGAGGTCTGGAACAGATCCTCCCTCACAGCCCTCGGAAGGAACCAACCCTGCCAACACCTTGATCTCAGACTGGTGGCCTCCAGAACTGGGAGGCAATACATTTCTGTTGTTGCCTGGTGTGATTTTTGTTACAGCCACCGTAGGACACTAATACAAGGGTCTGTACTCAGCAAGTAGAATGAGGTGAACAGACAGTTTTATGTGTGAGTCTAAGTTCATGGCAGGAGCCTGGGCTTGATTTGGGTTTGAATAAAATGTACATACAATAAAATTATATTAAAAAGAGGCACACAAATTTATAGTTACTTTTTAGGAGAGCTTGATTTCTAATTAGAAAATTATCTGATTTCTAATTAGAAAATGACCTAGATCTGTACATATTTTTCCATGCAAAATTAATCTCACGTTTTTCAAATTAAGCCTACTGGAAACCAGCTTAATTTTGGCCTGGCTGTATTTCTGTTACCAGCAAGACCAACGTGAAACCTGCTTTGAAAACAAGTCACTGTATATAAGTATAAGGAACTAGTATTTGTTGAACATTTACTATGTGCCAGGGATTGCATTGTGCACACTGCAGGCATATTCTTGCTTTAATTTTATAGTATCTCTTGGTTGCAAAATAGAAATCAGTATTTTTTGAAGTTATCCAATTTATAGCCAAGTAAATGAGACAGAATTAATTAAGAGATGCCAAGCACATAGTAGGTTTTTAATAATTGTTTGTTTCCCCACCTTTATGGGTGGGTTATTCATCATGAGAACTATTAATATTATCAAGAATGTGTCAAAATAACCAAAATCATAATAGGCATGTGTCTAACTTCTGGCACTAGACTGAAGGAAATGTGTGTGTGTGTGTGTGTGTGTGTGTGTGTGTGAAGCTTCTTAGCTGTAATCAACAATTTTGGATGGTAGAAGCAAAAAAATGAGTTTATGAAAAAGCTATCATTTAGCCAGATGAATCAACAGGAGAACAAGAGAATTAGACCTATGGAATCTATGGAATCAGGCCCAACTTTACAAAACCATGTGCAGATTTCATGTGGTAAGAAAAGCACCGCTACCTTTCAATCACCATATATTACAGCTTTCTCTGCTGTCAGGACTTGCACGGGAAATTCAGTTCTGCAGAATTCACTACCGCTGCTTGCCACCTGGGAGAGAGATCCGTGGTCCCTTTTTCTGACGTCATTAGCTTCTGGGTCAAAGTCAGCACAATCGAGATATTGGAAGGAAGGAGGTCATGTGTATGAGTCTCTGTCACTAGGACACCTGAGAAAGCAGGAATGTAGCATGTAGACTTCTTTCAAAAGAAATGTTCCCTTACTCCCATAAGTTCCTTAACATTCCTAAATAAACAGAGATTTGGACAGCGCATGGTCGTAGGAATGACACACTGTGTCTTATTCGTCTGTATATACCAACACATAACCACACCAATCTAACGATAAAATATAATAGGCACTTAATTTAATAAATCAAATAATATGAAACCTCAGGAATAATAACATCAATTGAGTGAATTTTTATGACCCACTTAAAAGTTATTCAAATAATTTTTTTATTACTTATTCAAACTTTAACCAAGGATCCCAATTTTGAAGCCATGCCAAATTTCATACTTAGACTTTTAACTGTACATAAGCAGGTTGTTCTCTTTTATCTACTATTGGCCAAACTAGTCAGATTGAAATGGATATTCAAAAATGTAAGTATTTTGAGGGGGGAGGGTGTAGCTCAGTGGTAGAATGCATGCCTAGCATGCATGAGGTCCTGGGTTCAATTCCCAGTACCTCCACTAAAAAAAAATAAATAAATAAACCTAATTATCTCTCTCCTCCCTAAAATACAAAACAAAACAAAAATTAAGAAGGAGGGTATGGCTCAAGATAGAGGGCATGCACGAGGTTCTGGGCTTAATCCCCAGTACCTCCTTTAAAAATAAATAAATAAATAAACCTAATTCTCAACCCCCTCAAAAATGTTTTAACTAAAATTTTCTTTTAATTTTAAAAATGTAAGCATTTTGTTCACATAATGAAAAATTGGGGTGAATTTATTAGAAAAATGCTATTATTTGACCCCTGAAGCAGTAATTTCTCATTGGATTTCATTTGTCAGAGAGATAAAGCTAAAGCAAAATCAGTGTAACCCCACTCACTTGGGATAGAAAGTAATTAATAAGTGGATCTGGGGAAACGTTTTGGCCAAACACTCTGGAGAACTAACCAATTAACAGAGCATCTCACCACAGTCTCTGAACATCATTCATTCATTATTTAGCATGTATTTACTGACACACTAGCACAACGTGCCAGGCATGGTATTGAACTGAGGGTATGTACACAAAAGTAAAAAAAATACAAAAGTAAAGCAGCATCACATTTCCCCCTTAAAAGGCAAACAAGTAGAGAAATTCTACTTTCAAATAAATGCTATTGCAGTTCCAGAATGTTGAACTAATCAGGAAGTTATTTTTGCTTAAATTATTATACATGCTGCTGTATCACTCCAGATGTAACTGTTAAGGACAGTTTGTGTCTTTTCACTCTTTACCATATCCTTTCTTTTGGCCTTTCCTTCCATATGCTTGTCTCTCTCCTGCCTGTGGTTTTTCTATTTCTATCTCCCTTTAAAAAAAAAGAGAGAGAGAAAGAAGAAGAAAAAAAAGATATCACTTTGTCTGCTGTGCACTAAACTGAATAAGGAAATGGTATCCATCAACTTTATCTCTTGGCACCATTCTTCCTGGTAATATATAGCACGCTACTAATTTTCAGGTGAATAAAACGTCCTTGCCACCTGACTGTGGATATATGGATATAATCTTTCCTTTTGTATGTGTTTTTTACTGTTTTTTTTTTATGGAACTTTCAAACGAAAGTACTTGACAAGGGAAAGAAAAGCTAATTCATTCTTTGTCTTCTTATTCTTAAAGGATAGGACATTAGAGTATTTGTCCACTGGTCTATATTGAGGTTATCTTCCATGCCATTAGCTCCTCCTTTAGGCTAGACTTTTACATGGGCCCGAAGGACCAAAATTAAAGGATTTGGGGGGAGGGAGGAAGAAAGTGAACAAAATTACTGCTTGACATAAGATGCCATCTACACAAATGTGTCTGCACTCACATGGTGCTGTCCATCGCAGCGACATCTGAAATCAGAGGCAGGCCAAGGGGAGGTCAAGGACAGGTGCCATTGCAAGTTTTGATGCAGCATCAATTCTAGGATTTCCCTGACAATATTCATCCAGCCAATAGCGGACTTCACCAAGCCCTTCTCCTTTCTAGCTAACTAGTAAACTGGACATGTGGTTGTATCATGAACTTGGACAGACTGATGAGTTTGGGAAGAGTAATCATCTTGTGTAACTGTTTTCAAGTTCTGAAAAACTATAAATTCAGTCAAGGAAAGGCAGCATTGGAGGCCCCAGAGTTAGGGATTTACAGATTTTCTATCTACCATCTGCAGTATTTTTGTTCCTACCAACATTCCAAAGGCAGGATGCTATACCATCACCAACTCTGCAGCAAGTGTCAAAAAAGGGAATGTGGTGAAATTTAGAATCCTGAGTGTCTGAAGTCACCACCAGTTTCGAGGCATACTTTATTTACCCATATAACACTTTTAAGTACAAATTCCAGGGACTAAATGTTGAAAAGTCTTTAGGAGCTAGACAGGTTGTATGAGAGTGAGCTGAGGACACTATGTCCAATGCACTCACCTCTAGGGGGCAGCAGCTAGTCAGCTATAACCCAATACTGCCCTGTGGGAATGAAGGCCAGGGATAGCAGGTCAGTGGTCTTTTCATAGTAAGCCAGAATATTTATGTAAAACCTCCCAAATTTTACGTTTAAAAATATTTCTAAATGTTGTTAAAACGTGTCTTACTTTTTTAAATGTTGGCAAATAGTTTTAAAATATTTGAAATGTGCAGAACAAAGCACATGTGCAGACCAGGTTCTTAACTGCTGATTCAAACACGTTGATTTCTTCTTGTTTACATGACAGGCAACTAAGCCTGCTGTTTTTGCTTTTTTGCTAATCCTTAGAGGAGGGAAGCAAAATATCAAAATTTTAACCAAATCCTTTAAATTAATGCAAATGTCTTGCGTTAGCATCTCTGAAAGTTCTAAACCATCTAGTCTGTTCTAGGGCAACCAAAATGTATGAACTCTATTTTACTCCTCTGTAATGTACTTGCCACCTTTCAAAAATCTAATTTCTATAATTCTGTGAGTCACTGAGCAAAAGAAAAGAAAATTGTACCTTTTGAGAACATATACCAAGACTAAGCCAACATTAACAGAGAAGTTTATAAAATTCCCTAATCTAAACTCAATTCAGTTCAAGAATATTCAGTCAAGATATAACTTTCATTTTCTTTTCCCTCAGATGAACACATAAAGCTTTCAGAGGTCCCACATTTCTTTTGAATCTGTAATATAGACAAGTGTTTATATTCAAAAATTTATATATATTTCGCTATTTCCTGACAGCACAATGCTGTCATCATCTTGTTTGTCCATGTTAATTTCTGTTCCTTTAAAGACTTTTAGAATTCCTAAATTCTTTTAGAATTTGCATATTGAAGGTTTTTTTTTAATGTCAGAACACTAAACATATTTTGGATGCTTCTCTCTGATTATATTCAAAACAATGTCTACCTATATAATGTACATTTTTCTTAGAAAATTATACCCAGTAAATAATTTTTTTTGATAGGACTTAATGCAACCAGAATATAATAAACCCAGAAAGGGAAAATGATGATGAAGATGACAACTGTAACAGACTCTTAGCAGTGGTGACTCCAGTAGATAGGACTGCAATGTGCTTAACCTACTGCCTCAGGTTTCACCCTGCATCAAATTATCTAGAAATGTGACCAATATCATATATATAATTAGAAAAATCTATTAAAAGAAAAAGAAAATCTTTTGACTACAAACCACATAATTTCTTTTCCAGTAGCCTTTGCTCTGCATCATAACTTAATCATACAGGGAAACTTTTCAGCCCTTTCTGAAACCCCAAAGCAATGTACAACAGGATACATCTCTTTGTGGATAATGTGACTCTTACTTTACTAAGTCGTGGGTTCATGTAACAAGACAAAATTTCATGCTTTCTTTCCATTTTTGTTTTCATTAAAATTAATAACGTACTATGTCAATTCTTAGGATCAATTTCCTTTGTTTTTGGACAAGTCTTTAGTATGACTTTATATACACACACATTAAATGGAAGATAGTGTCTTCAAATGTACTTAAATCTGTCCTTTGATCTACAGAAGATAATAATCAATTTGAGTTATAAAGGCATATTATCTCTAAATTTTTCCTCCTAAAAACTGAAAAATTCAACTGGGGGCCATTTGACCTTCATAGCATTTCCTGTTTTCTCTCTCTCCTTTCTCTTTCTGTCTGTCTTTCTTTCTTCCTTTTATTTTTCTTTCCTTTCACTCTCTCTTTCTTTTCCAGGTTTATTGAGGATAATCGACAAATAAAATTATAATGTATTTAGTGTAAAATGTGATGATTTGATGTTAAGTATATATTGCAAAAGGATTCCTCCATCAAGTTAACTGACACACTATCCATCACCTCTATATTTACTTTTTTTTGGTTAGAATATTTTTCTACTCTATTAGCAAGGTTCACTTATACAATAATGTTAACAACTATAGACATCATATTATGTCCTCAGACCTTATTCGATTTATAACTGAAAGTATGAAACTTTTTACCAAACCTCTCCTATTTCTCCCATCAACCAGCCCCCTGGAAACCACTTTTCTACATTCTGTTTCTGTAAGTTTGACTCTTTTCTGTTTTTCAGTTTCTATATATAAGTGATACCATGCAGTTTTTGTCTTTCTTTCTCCAGCTTATTCCACTTAGAATAATGCCCTCCAGTTTCTTCCATGTAGTCGCAACAGCATGGTTTCCTTTCTTTTAAAGTTTTTATAATATTCCATTATATATAATATATAATTATTTTTATCCATCCTTCTGTCAGGTATGGAAACAACCCAAGTGTCTGTAGACAAATAAATGAATAGCATTTTTTTTTTAATTTTGAATCATCACTGCTGGCCTGATTGTTCCCAAATTTATCTACATATTGGAATCACCTGGAAGGCTTCGAAAAACACTCATAATTTGGATCCACCTGTAGAGATCATGATTTAATTGGTTTGGGGAGTGTCCGAAGATTTGGGACATTTTAAAAGCTTCCCAGAGGAATTTAATGGGGAGACAAATTTGGGGGCCACAGTAATTGTTCAACATCATGGATCTTTTATAGATAATTCCTGAGTATTGGCGATCTTGCAAAGTGTCTGTATCTCAGAGAAAAGGCCAAGTACACAAAGATGTTCTAAAGAATCCAGCTTTCCTGAAGGATCATGGCTAAAATGGCTTCACAGAAGTAACTGTAAAAAGAAGTTGCACAAAGAAAAGTAATGGGGGATAGGAGGCATGGTTCTGGACAGCAGTCCAAGAGAAATCTTGTGTGTGCCAATGAATTTGGAGCCATAAGATTCTCTTCCTCCTGGATGAAGCCTTAGGCTTATCCACATTATTGTGAGAACAAAACACCAATTCCAATGGACCAATTGAGCACAACGTTTTGAGAAAATGTAGATAATAGTTCTATAAAGATATACAGTATTTATGAGAGCATTTCATTTAATGGTATTTAATTTAGTTGGCAGTATATAAAGAGGCTAATAATTACATTGGTGCTTAATGTACTGGGAACCACATTACAGCAATCCTATACAAGAAACAAAGTATTGAAAGAAACAGCTTTGTATGCAGTGTAAGGTAAATGAATATTTTATTGTGCACCCTGGGTGCCTGATAAAATGGAATTTTTTTGGTTATCATTAGTTCAATACCAAGGATAATGTAATAAGTACTTGGGGGTGTCATGTCACAATTGTCTCTTTTCCTTCAACACAGCTTGACATGCAGTAAGTAAGGACACAGCTGCTAACAAAGGAAGAATTTGATATTTATTCATTACCCACCACTATTTCATTGCCCCTCAAACCAGATAAATTATAAGGGTTATTTTAACAACTTCTGCTTCAACTAGTAATAAGGAAGCTTTCAATTCAGCCCCAAAATGTGTTACATTGAATGAAGCAGAGTCTTTCAAAGTAGCTACTATTAGACCCAAACTTTAAACTTTAGAAAGCATATGCGCAGTTATTGACATATTTTAAATTTAGGGAAAAAACACTGAAAAGAATAGTGTAATTCTGTTGCTGTATTTGACGCTTTCTTACCAAGTTGACTCAAACTTCTGTGTCTTTTCAAGAGGTCTACATCTAAGAGCTATCATTTATTTGTAAATACACACTTTAGTCCATCAATTAAAAGTATACACTATTGAGAGAATTTACATAATTGTATATCAAACATAAAACAATTTTCTATCATGGTAGTTATATGTGATCTGATAGACATTCAAGTGAGTATGTGTCAGATGAGTGAAAATCTAGAAGAGACTGAAGATCATCTCATCTATTTCTTTCAATTTTTAGATTAATATATCGAACATTAACTCAACAGATATTTAATAAGAATCCACTGGTAAGTGCAGATGTAGAAACGAAGACACAGAGAACCAAGATGACTCACCCAATAGCCAAACTGGAACAGAGAGCTAGGGTACTTGGCCTCCAGTTCAAGGATAGGACTTGTCACTACCACCACCTACACTTGCTACTGGATCAACCTCCCCAGATCACTTGTTCAACACGTTTTTAAGTTAAAAATTTAAATACACTAAAAAACTGAAAGAAGTTCAAAGTAAAATTTAAACTGAAAATTCATACACCCACAACCTCAATTCTCCCATTAACATTTTCTTGTTGCTTTATCACCTGTCTAATCATCTATTACCCCTCTGTTATGGATTATTCAATATAATTTTAAAATCCATTTCAGGCTAAATTGCAGACATCAGTATGCTGCCTCCCCAAATACTTTGGCACACACATCATTTACTAGAGTTCAACTTTGTTACCTGTAATGAAATACACCAATCCTAAGTGTACATTCACTGAGTTTTGACAAATGCACCCACCTATGTAGAATCCCTGCCAAGATATTGAACATTATAGTCGCTCTAGAGCAGGGTAGCAATCTATGGCCAGCTGGTCAAACCTGGCCCTTTAATATTTTTTGTAAAGAAATTTTACTGGGACACAGCCACACACATGTGTTTACCTGTCCTCTACGGCTGCTCTTGCACCACACTGAAAGGGTTGAGTAGTTGCAACAGACACCATCAGGACCATGAAGCCTAAAATTGTTACCCTATGGCCTTTAACAGGAAAAAGTTTGGGTGCGCTGCTCTAGAAAGTGTCCTCATGGTTCTTTCTGGTCCATCTTCCAGCTCAAGAATTTCATCTAAGTGGAATCATGCCACATGCACTATTTTGTGCATTGCACTGTTGTTGAGATGCATTTATTTTGCTGCTATTTCTGTAGTTTATTTTTATTGCTAAGTGGTATGCCAATGTGTAGCTATACCCCCATTTGCTTATTTTCTATTTATCTGGCCTGGTTCCAGTTTTGACCTATTACAAATAAAACTAGTATGAATACCTTTGTAAAAAATTTTCATTTCTCTTGGGTAAATACCTAGCTCATGGAATAGATGTATGTATATTTTTATAAGAAATTGCCAGATTGATTCTCAGAGTGAGAATACAATTTTATCTGCCTACTAACAACGTATGACAGATCCAACTGTTCCACATTCCATGAACACATTTGGTGTTGTCTTTTTTCTTTTATTTACTTATTTATTTTTTTTAGCTATTGTAGTGGATGTGTAGTGGTAGCTCATTTTGGCTTTAATTTGCATTTCCCTAATGACTAAAGATGTTGAAGGACCACCTCCACACAATCTTTAGCAATGTCCTTAACTATGAGAAACATTTTCCTCTGAAGTTCCATACATTTCATATGATCATTATTATGGATTAGATCACATACCTTTGTTTATAATAATTTGAATCAAAGAATGCAACCCTAAATTTCTTGTGATGCAAATGCAACCAAAGTTTGGCTGAAAAAATTTATTAAATGATTGGTTCATTCATTCATCACTTCATTCATGGAATTCATTTTTACTGATATCTTCCTATTCGGTTTTGTTATTGCCACTGCTATTCTAGGATCAGGAGTTATGACATTGAATGAAACAGAAAAGGTCTTTGTCCTTATGGAGTTTCCACTCCAGAAAGGGAAGACATCAAATACATAACTACATAAACTAAAACAAACAAACAAGGTGTTACTGATAATGAAGGGGAAAAAAAATAAAATAGGCAGAGAGAAGTGGGTGCTTTTTAGGACAATGGGAATGTCAGAGAGCAAAATTTGTCACTTTAAAATGTCTCTTTGGCATGTGGATCATTTATTTCAAGCAGAAAACAATCAGGGCCCAAAAAAGCTCAGGAAGAAACTGGCCTTTCCCATTAGCTGCCTAAAGAATTTAGATAGAGGCTTATTACAGGAACAGAGCTATCACCAAAGACAACTATAGTATGATATATATATAGAGAGAGTTATATATAGTGTACTATATATGGTTTAGTAGATAACTAGGTGCGGTTGACAGGGAGGCACCAAGCAAAGTCTGTATGTTAAAATTCCTCTCCATGTCCCATTGTCTCTGCATGGCCCGGTAGACATTAATTTCAGACATCGGCTTTTCCATCTCCCTGCTGATTACCTTCCTCCCCCTTGACTTCCCAAACTCCTACCCACACCTCCTCCTTTGTCTTTAGCTGAAATGGTGTTTAACCTGAAGGCTTCAGCCCTTTGGGTGAATTAGTTTTTCTGGGTCTCTCCCATGTATACATATAATTTAGGTTTATTTGATTTTCTCCTGTTAATATCCCTCATGTCTGTTTAATTCTTAGACAGAGCAGAAGAACCTAGACTGGTAGAGGAAATTTTTTCCCCTCTCTGACAGTAGTTTGTACTGAAATCTAGTTGCTGAATTGGACATGGGCTTCCAGAATCTGTTCTTCTCTCTTCTGCTCTCCTTTCTCAAAAAAAACCCAGTTTTGTTCAGGTTCCCCACCTCCTTCCTCATACAAGAGTTGAACCACCCCACCTCCAGGAAGGTGTCTAGTTGGTCTAAGGTAGCCCCACCCCAGTGGGCACATCGGGAGGCCAATGAAATGCTAGGGAGCTTTTGGCAGAGTTCTTCCTGGATCGTTCAGAAGTGATTACATAAACAGCTTATTTTTCTTTTACTCTTTGACATGTTCAGAACTGAGAACTGTAACTGTTTTAGCTATTTCACTACCAGACTGAGATACATAGAGGCTGTTAAATCTCAGAGCATCTCAGAAGAATGAGTGTCTGGATTAAATCAGAACTGCAGTCTGCTCTACCTCTGGACTTCTTCAATTGTATGATATAATAAATTTAAACCTTTTGAATTAGATTCTTGCCAGCAAAATAACTGATACGAACTAGCAGGATAATTTACAGAGGCAGGTATAGGAAGAATCAGAGGCAAAGCAGCCCATTCAAGGGGATCAGCAAGTGTAAAAAAATCACTGAATGACCACATTCAGTCATCACAAAAGATGGAATTATCAATGAAAAGTAAAAAGAGGATGGTGGGTTTGAGGAGAGTGGTAGAGGATAAAGTTACCTGGCTTAGCAAGGACTAAATTACAAAGATACTGAAAGGCAATTGTCAAGAGGTTGGATTTTATTCTATGTGTAACAGGAAAACATTGACAATTCTAGTTAAGCAATGAATTGATGTAATATGTATTTTTAAAATCCCATTCTGGTACTTCTGCAAAAAATACATAATAACCTAATATATATTTTTGATAAATGAGTAAATGTATAAATGACAAAATAACATAATTCTAAGGCAAAATTTAATAAGTGAAGGAGGGCATTTTATATTGATATAAGGCATAATTTACAATATAGATATGAAAATAGTAAACATGTTCTGAACATCATGGCATCAAAATATATACATAAAAATACTACCAAAATTATGAAGAAGTATTTACAGAATCTCGCAGTCACTGAAAGATCAGCTATGCAAAATTTATGAGCTTAGAGGATATTTGAATAATATTATTAATTACGTTGCTTTAAAAAAGTGATGATACAAATTGACTTTCCCTTACATAAAAGAAGTCTGGTTGAATGCTAGTCTGGTACCTCAATTATGACTTTAAGGAATCCAATTTTTCTTTATTCCCCCGTATTCTTAGCTTTTTGTCTCTCTTCTTAACTGTTACAAGATGGCAGCTGTGATTTTAGTCATATTCGAGCTCCAGAGAGTAAAGGCTATTACAGTTATAGGTGTCAAAGTAAAGGCTTTATCACATACCTCTTAGCAGATAAGAGGGTCACATTGCTACCTCTGGCTGCAAAGAAGCATGGAAAATTGATGATCTAGCTTTCCAGTGTAGTGTGTTCCTTGTATGGGAATTCACAGGTTGACATTTATCATTCTAGTCAACCTCCAAATTTCCAAGCCTCTATAGAACTCTAACAATAATTATCTATATACCAGACCTTTGCTTCCCACAGTGAAATATATTTTAAAAAATGAAACAAAGAGAACAAACAAGTAAAAAGAAAAAAACAAAAACCTAAATTTCAAAGTAAGTATGGTTCAAAAAAGAAATCTAAACTACCGTGATGTGGAGCCTTGCCTAGCTTCTGTCTTTTTAAAGATTTTTTTGTTAATAAGAAGTTTGAAGGAAACTGCCATTCTAAAGTTGCAGGCAGTTATTCTTCAAATTGTGACTTAAATTCACTTTGGTGAAAGCAATTTGAGAGCATTCTCCAGCTACAGAGATGTAAAGAAAGGAAGGTATCTATCCATTGTTCTTGGACAAGACATTGTTAAGTGACCATTTTCCTAAACTCCAATGTTAAGTGTTCGGGTTTGATCACCTAAATTGCTTTGAGAGGCCAACTGACCACAGCAGTAAATGGCTTCCTGTTGCGGGGGGTGGGGTGGGGGGGGTGGGTTGGGGAGTCTCTGGAAACTAATTTAATGCCTGTTCATTAGAATCTGTGCTATAGGAACTCGGGAAATTCTCTTTAATACTCAGAGACATAGCTCTTCAAACCGGTAGATGGGAGGTCAAGTAAGATTTTGTTTGAGAATTTAAAAGGAGAGTGAAATGATGGCTCACACACAGGCAAGGTTTTTATTGTTGCTGTTGTGGTTCAAGCTCTAGTTCATTATCTGATAAACAGATACTAGAAATTGTTATTTTTAAGACGATCTTTATCTGTCTGGTACATGGCTGGGATTCCAGTGCTTAAAACTGTACTGAGCACACGAGCTGGAGTGAGTGATTAGTCTCTTAAATCAATAAATGAACAGATGAACAAATTTATTAAATATGAAATAGAAAAGACTACATCCAAGACTAATGAGATGCAGCCAAAGCTACAATTAGTGGAAAATCCATAAATTTAAAAGCTGTAATTATTTTTTTAATTGAAATTGAATGAACTCAGCATTCTCCTTAAATATTTTGAACATGATATAATCTTAAATAAAATGTAAGGTACAAACATATGTATAAAATGAAATCTTAATGATATAAAAATTCAGGCTTATTCATAAAAAAGAATGTAAGAAAAGGATATATATGTATATAAATACATGATTAAAGGAATAAAATACAACTAAATATAATAGATACTAATTTTATTTATGGGAATCTTATTTTATATTTTATCACCTCTGATGAAAATTTACAAACATTTATATAAACTTTATGATTACATAAATGATTTTTATAAAACTTAGCACATGAATATGTATTATAGAAATAGAATTTAAGGAATAATTTAGACCAACTCTCCCACTTACCCCCCCAAAATATTCTGAGAGCATAAAAATAAAGTATCTTGTTTAAAGCCACAAACTATCTAGAGACAGAGTTGAGATAATTAATTTAATTCAGCAAATAATTTGTAAGAGTCTTTATGTGGCAGGCATTATGCAAGTGCCAGGAATACAAATTGACCCTCTCCTCCAGGTATGAGATTCTAGTGAATATTTTAGATAAAGAACTAGATTGACATTTGATATGTGCTATAATATAGGAGAAGACAGGGTGCCATTTGAAGACTAGTCCAGGTCAAGTGATTAGAAGATAAATATACAAATAGAGAATAAGTTGGGGGAGGGTGTAGCTCAGTGGTAGAGTGCATGCACAAGATCCTGGGCTCAATCCCCAGCACCTCCATTAAATATAAATAAATAAGCCTAATTACCTCCTCTCCCCCCAAATTTTTTAATTAAAAAAAGGGAAATTAAAGTCACTCAAGCTGATAACAAGGATATGACATAGTTTGATCTATCTCCTTCTTAACATCAATGATTCTTTCCAAAAATCAGATGCTCTGAACAAAATCACTAACCACCACCTCTTTTCCATTATCAGTGTTGTTTCATCTCGTAGTCATCACCTGCTTTCTACAACAATTCTGCATAACACTCCATCCTCATACTCGTTAGCTTACAAAAATTATCATTTATTTCTTGCTCACATATATTTGTTGGCTAACAGAGCTGAGATGGACAAAGGCTGGTTCAGGCGGTGGGGTGAATCCCAGCCTGCTGCATGTCTCATCGTCCTGAGACCACCAGCTCTCCCAGGGGCATGACACTCTCACAAAGGATGATAGGGGCACCAGAGACCATGCCGAACCACACAAATTCTTCTGTATCCTGTTATATGATGGTCATGAAGGTGTGGCCATAGAGGGGACAGATGAGAGGCTCAAGAGAACAAAAGTTTATTATATCACAGGTCTTAGAAACAGGAGGCACACAGCATGCCAAGCACCGGACACATGGGGAAGGTGGACAGGAGGCAGAAAGCAGGAATGAGGGGGAAACTGAGGCTGCGGCAGGGTAAACAGTTTAGAATTGGCTAGTCTGAATATTCTGATTAGCTCTACACTACAGGAGTGGTCCCTAGTGTCCAAGTACCTAGTCCTGGGATGTTTAAGACAGCAGAATATTGCCTCTAAGGCTATATAAGCCAAAATGGAGATAGGGTCTGTGTTGGTTCTTTGGAAATCAAAGGAAGCTCCAGGCTGAATCTTTCTCTGTCTCTAAGAATTGGTTGGGCCATTAAGGGGCAGTCTCTCCCCAGCCAAAAAGGATTTTTAAGATGCCAAAATATCATAATATATAGATAATTTTATATATATATATATATATACGTATATATATATATACGTATATATATACGTATATACATATATACATACATATATACATATACGTATATACATATATATACGTATATATATATATATATATGAACAATCCACAGGGATGGTTTAGATGACTGCTTGCCATGCATTTATGACTGTCCCATTGGCCAGAGTGAGTCATTAGTCTATGTCCACACACAATGTCATGGTCAAGGTATGGTCCATACCACTTCAACAGGGTATTGAAGAATCTATTGCACATCTCAATCCAAAATCCTCAAATAGTTTCCCAAAATATAACTAAAACACAAAGATGTCTATATCACAAAATAATCTTATAAAAATGTTGACAGTTTTCTCATTGCCAATTAACATGATTTCAATGTGTTTATAAACATGTTTTGTATATGTGGTAACATCTATTTTTACAGTCTTTCTCAATCTCCTTACTTCTCATGACCGTCTTCAAGTATCTTACAGAATAAAGGCTACATATGAAAGTCACTGCAGAAACACATTCAGAACAGGCATTCGAGACAATTGAATTGTTCACAGTGAGGTGATACTGGGCACATCTCTCATGGGCAGTGGTCCCCAAGGAGCACATACCGTTTGTGACATTTGGTACATTTCTCAATTTGTATAAAAGTGAGTCTGGCATTCCAGCAACTGTATTTGGATTGTAAGTGAAGAATTTTCCTGCAAGTTATTTTGTTAAAAAAAAAAAGCCTCATTGAACTTTGGGGGCATAAATACATTTTTTTGTCTTATATGAACGTTGGCTGAGAAACGTTGTTTTGAGAGATAGATATGTTCTATGAAGCTGGAACAATAAAAACTAAGAAACATTCCTCTAGAAAAATGTTAACCAGGTAGATACCCTGGGAGTTTGCCTATATGTCAAGACTCAGAAATTAAAGTCAAGGATTAAAACATTAACTTGTGTATTAAATCTAGGTTGATATTAAATATAAAATGAATCATAATGTTGTGTACCAATATGCAAAGAAAAACACTACAATTATATCCCTCACTGAGTTGCATCATATTGGGGATGTTAAAATGTGGGGGAAAAAATGTCTTTTAAAATCTATGCACGAAGGTTGTTCAGTATGGCTGGATCACATAATACAAACATGGTGGTTGGAAGAGATAATTGATGATTGCCATTGATTTAGCAGGGCTGCATTATGTTGGATATTCCAAGCCAAATGCACAAACTAAAACTGGGACTTTAAAATCAAGAGAGATAAAAAACCACTGTACAGTTCTAAGTGGGGGACTGTCTTGATAATTTTTTTTTTAATTTTAGAAAATGTAATTTTGCTTTCAGTACAGAAAAAAGGAACAGGGATTCAGGCAGGAGTATGGGGCCAAAACTGAAGGGTGTGGCCCCAGTTATAAAGCTGGGGCAGTAATCCAAGAGAGAGGTGATGGTAGCCTGAACTAGGATCATGGCAGTGGACTTGGAAAAGCGTGAACAGATTTCAAGATCACACAGGAGTTAGAGTCAAAGCTGAGACCAGAACATTCATTCATTCACTCGAGACCAGAACATTCATTCATTCATTCATTCAACCTTTATTGGTGACACATGCATATGAAGATACAGACATTAAAGACATACTCTTGTTCCTTGAGTAGCTCTTGGTCTGATGAACCAAACCTAGCTAGAGTGACTCATTTCACTCTGTGATGTTTTAGCTCCTGACTTTTGAGGAGAAAAGAGTTTGGGATCTTGACACCTTGTAGGGTAAAAATTCAGCCCTAAAAGCCTCCATCACTTTCTCTAAAGTGGTCCTTCCCAGAGCTGTCAGGGTCCTCTCACCTTCAGACGGGAAAGGTGAGCTATAGTCTTCATGAGGATTCCTCGCCCCCGTGTAGGTGGAAGGGGGTGACGAGGAAGCTCCATTACTGCCTCCCCCAATTTTGACTTTGGCACCAGCACCAGCATTTGAAGTCTCTCCTTGCTCCCTGTAGTCTCTTTATTTCGCCCTGTTACCACCACTGTTATTCTGTTACTGCTATCTTAGCAATAGAAATAAATGATGGCTGAATTCCAAAGGATGGTGCAAGGCTGTGGAAATTTCTGACTGAAAAATTACATCTCTTACGTGATTAAAATACTCATCTGATTTCATCAGGTTTTTTTTTTTTTTCCCAGATGGGATGGGAGAGGGTGGAGTTCGGTTACTTTGTTTTAAAATCTTTGCCGTTGGAGATGAAAAGAAAAAAAACATTTGTTATTATTCCCCACTGCGTCTTCCTGAGGTGTCTGGAGTTCAGCAGAGGAGAGGAGCAGCTGTAGTAAAAGCAGCAGCAATCCCTCTTTTAGACAAATCGAAACATCCCCCCAATAAAAACCCCATCATCCACATGTTCCATAAAACCACTGCTCATGTACCTGCACTGAAGCAGCTGAATTGGCAATTTCAGGTCTGCAAAGTTAAAGGCGAGGAGGGGAAACTGACAGAGAGTAGAAAGAGATTAATAAGAGAATAAAGCCCAAAATCTCCTACGGTGAGCTTCTCTGCATCTGTTTGTATATCTGGAGGCAGAAATAAGCCTTTTAATTTATATAATTTGATTCATCAGGGATTCACTGAGCACTTAACAGGAAACCTAGCACTGAGCATTGTCTCATTTGCACTGGGACCAAGACGACCGTGGACCATTCAGGAGGAAGGCCATACCGTGCCCGACATTCACGGGATTAGAGCAATGCCCACACTTTATTCTCACATCAAACAATCCCATGGCATTTGAGTTGGTGACATTATCTGCCATCAAAACAGTCTGTCTCATCTAGCAAGTGTCACTCAAGATCAGTGGAGGGGACAGAAGGTCCCCTGGTATACCACTTGCTAAATACCATAAGGGATGACTTTTTAAAATGAAATAATGAAGGAAAGAAACATAGTACCCATTTGCAACGTGCCAAGCATGGTTCCCTGTGTATTATGTAACTGTCACAAAGGCCCCTGTGAGGTAGGTAAAAGGGAGGAAATCAAGATACAGAGGGGTCAAGTAACTTCTTCAGGTCACAGAATTTGGAATAAATATGTGATCTTACATGGCCTCCACACCACAAAACTGCCCCTTTCTCTCATTTAAAACAAGAAAGAAATGATTAGAAGATTTTTTTTAATATTTTTTAAGAAACTGATTTAGTTTCGTCATTTTATTTAATTTTATTTTATTATTTTAATGGAGGTGCTGGGGATTGAACTCAGGATCTCGTGCATGCTAAGCACACGCTCTACCACTGAGCTGTACCCTCCCCACCAGAGACATTTTGAAGTTGCTCATGCATGTTTGTCTGTTATCAAGCTTGGGGTTTTATTTCACGTCAGACTGCCTGTATGTAAAGTCCTGTGAGGCAGAGAAGGAAGATTGCTTTAATTAATTCATTTTTTCATTCATCAGATTATAGCTGACACTCTTACTGCTGACACTCTTCCCCAGGGCTTGGAATAAAGCAGGGAGCACTCCAGTTTCTTACATATGGCGGCAACATTCCAATGGAGGGTTGGAAAATCCATACCAAAAATGTTGGCCTATAATATTTATTCTGGTCTAGGATAATGGTTAAACAAGATCTGGGACTAAATAGAGACGGGGTGAGAGAGTGAGAAGCTGATTTAGGCCAGGTAATCAGTGAGGGTCTCTCTGTAGAGGTGACATCCACAGTGACCTGAATTAAGAGAAGCCACGAGCCATGCAGCTATCCAGGGGATGGACATAAAATGCCAAGGAGGGATACCTGTATTGGCTGCAGGGTGGGAGTAGGTTGGATATGTTCAAGGAACAGCCAGGAGGGCAGCATAGCTGGAGAGAAGTGGGAAAAATGGGAAAAGGCATGAGGGCTCAGGTAGGTTATAGAGCTGTACCACACTGGAGGCTCCAGGCACGGGAAGGGTGCCGTGTTTTATTCTAGGTTTTAGAGAAAATTAGTGGAGGGATTTGAGTGTGTTTCATCAGATAATCTGACTCATGCTTAATAAGATAATTACAGTTGCTTGGTGAAGAACAAATTATAACAAATGCCAGTGGAAGTGGGATGACAACACAGAGGCTATGGCCAAATTCCCAGCCATCAGTGGTGGTGGCAGCCTGGTCTAGAGTAGAAAAGACGAATATTATGACAAGTATTGAGACTGAAAGTGTAGGAAACTGACTAACAAAAGGGCTTCCCTGATGCTAAAGCTACTTGCTGACTCACTCTGACTTAAAAGTCTTGAAACTTGTTTTTTTTTTTTTTTTTTTTTAATTTTTCCCCCTGGCAAACTTCCATCTCTGTTTCACTTGCTCAAGCACTTTGAGCTAAACGGCCCCGAACTTTTCCATTACACTCTGCGCTCCCTATACATTCTTTACCCAGAATAGCTTGTCCTTCAACCCAGAAGCTGTGTTCCAGGAAGGTGGTCATGGGCCTATAGTCTCAGAAGAATGAACAGACCCTTCAGAGTTTCTCTGTGATGCCACATGGGATTCATCAAGATTAAGAATACAGCACCCTGGAAAATGCCCTGATGGTTATCATGTTTCTGTTCCATCAGGTTTTTCTATAAAACCTCAGAACACCAACCCCAAGAGGGCTTCAGAGTCTCTAAGGCATTATCCTGCTGTGACTCCCCTTTGCCTCACAAAGCAACAAAGTCATTCTTTTCTGATTCTCCAAAAACTCTGCTTCTGAGTCTCAATTCAGCTACTAGGGTACAGGGGCTGGTTTTTCAGCAACAAGATTCAGAGTATATTGTAAGTAAGTGTAAAGATGATGGAACTGGGAGCATAAGAAAAGGAGAAGTTGAGAATGACTGCAGTGTTTTTGGTCTGAGTCACTGGGTCAATGATGGAGCTATCACTTGAAATAGGGGACCTGGGCAATGCAAGTGCATGTTTGTGCATGTATGTGCATGCATGCATGCATGTGTTCATGTGTGTGGGGGTGTGTGTTGGGAAATCAAGGGTTCTGGTTTGGGACATATATGAGACCGCTGTTTCTTGGAATGGAAGTTCCGTGAATGCGAGGACTCTGTCTTACTCTCTGGGGACAGGACACAAAGCAGTGCGTGGAGATTATTGCAGCTGAAAACATGTTTGTTTCATAAGAGAATAACTAAATAAGTGGATAAATGAAAATTGACATGTTGTAGGCAGTTGAGTCTAAACATTTGAAATTCAGAGGCATTATCTGCATAGAGTTGCTGTAAAACCACAGGACTGAATGAGATCATGTTAGAAAGCCATCTAGGCAGAGAAAACATTCCTCTAAGGCAGCTTTGTATGGAACCCAATCTAGTATTTTAATAGAAATAAAAGGACTATCCAGCAACGAAAACTGAGAATATTCATTTAGTAAAGTAAATGGAAAATAAGAAAAGTGCTACTTCTCAGAAGCCAAGGGAAGAAATTATTTCAACCAAGAATGTGATTTTTATTTGAAAATGTGGGAGCTATTCTAATTAAAAAAAAAAAAAATTCTTCTCTAGATATTTCCCAGGGCTTGGGATAAAACATCAAGCACTAGAGTTTTTCTACACATGGCAGCAACATTCTGGTGCAGTGTTGGAAAATATTATTCATATTCAAATATTATTAATACCTATTTTATGAATAGGTTTAAATCCTGTATTCAAGTTACACGCAAAAAATTTTTTTTTAATTTTCACTTAATCTGTGGGCTACTGAAAAAGCATGGACTACAACTCTATTTGATATACTTCCTAGTCTCTGTCTCAAGAGCACATGTTAATTTATCCGATTATCTGGCATATGGTGCCTACATGCATTTTTGAAAAACTGAGACACAAGTGAAAGTGAAAAGGGACACCGTTTTTAACTATGCCAGGGCAACCGACAATCTTCCTGATTTTCTCAGACAAACCAGGATGGATGGTCACCCTTTCAAGGTGAGACCTCAGACAGTACAAAGAATCATGGTCCAAGAAGAGAAATGAGGAGATGCATTTCCAGGCCTTCAGAAATAATTTTCCTGGGTGGTCCACAGTCAGCAGACAGCGTTCAAATGGGGAGGAAATCAGGATGAGGCAAACAGCAGGAGGTCCCAGGCTCTGAAGGAAGGCTGTAGTGTGATTACATGGTGTGATTCCCCCCAGAGTAGGAATCAGAGAGGTGCCAACAGAAATAGCAGTGGATGAATGCCTCCAAATGCAATATGCGTGAAAATAAACAATCTTGGGTTAGTGAAAACAAACACTGACCTTTTTACATCTGCCGTAGCTGGTTTCTTTTTCTGATTATCTTTTGTTTATCTTTTACCTCCAAGAAATTTTACATCCAAGACATGTCACAAACTGGCTTATTTCTCAGAACACTGGACAAGGAGTGAGTCCAAATACTTATTTTATTGACCCTGCTCTGTGATAAATTACTTATGTGATCTTAAGCAAATCATTTGAGATCTCCAATTTTCAAATCCTTCCTGTACAAACCTCAAGGCAAATAACAATAGTAATATCACTCATAAGATTACAGTAAGGATCTGTTGACATTATTTATGCAAACTTCTTTATAATTTATAAAGCCCCTTAAAATAGGGAGCTTTAGTGTATTCTAAAATGAATGACTTGTTTTGCTATTTCCCAGGCAAAAGACTAAGAACAGCACTTGAAAATAAGTTATCCATGTTTCCATCTGTTCATATTCCCAATAATTCATAAGTGGAGTCACCGACTGAATCCCTCTGTGGCTACAATCTGACGCCATGTGAATTTTCAGAAGTTAGCCATTGAGTTCCCATTTTCAGGCAGAATCCTACTCTGTTTATAGATTTTGGATTTGGAAGTGTAAGCATATCGTTTATAATGCCACCTGTGAGTGAAAAAATATTGCCTGCCGTGTCAGTAAACAAAGGATGCTGCAGCCATCAAGTCATCAGCCACTACCGCCACCCCCGACAGTGATCTGAGGTGGTGGATCTCAGGATGGAGACAAGCAGGCATCTCGGAGTGGTGCACCCTGAGGGAACTCAGGATAGGAAAGATGAGGATACTGACTCTAGATAGCTAAGATGCCTATCAAAGGAATGATTTCAATGAGCCCCAACTTTTGCACCTTCCCATGCAGAGGAAAGTGTTAAATTTCTTACCTTGAGATATCTGGCTTTCCTTATTTAACTGTAGTCTTTTCATGTTCTGACTACCTGGTCTTTGTTGTAAAAACTCCTGTATGTTCTGGCTCCTCTGCTATCTCTTTGGAGCAGTCTCTTAGAGCAATCTGAGAAGCTATTATCCCAGGCCTGAGTCCTCAGACAGTCCACCAAATAAAACATAACTCAGCTTTTGGGTTGTGCGTATTTTTTCAGTCGATACTCTTCCCGGTGGTGCCTTGATAATCCTTGTTACATCTGCCTGGAATATTCTTTCCTTCCTTCTGTTAATAACAGTAAACTCTTATTTATGCTTCAAAACCCAGATCAAATGATTACCTTTTATGTTGTCAAAGCCTGCACTAGGGACAAGTACAAGGGCATAATGAGATTTGGGGGTCGTGCAGTGGGTACCTCAAAGATGCTTATTTCTCTGTCAGTTCCCATGTAATTTTAGCAGGATGTAGAAGACATGATATTAATCTATTATCCAGCACTGGGTACCTTTTACCTTGCTGAGTGACTGATCTTTTGGTCAGGAGTCAGAACATCTGGCTATTAATTTTTATTCTACAACTTGCTAACTGTGTGATTATGGACAAACCACTTAACTGTCTCCTTAATAAAATGGAGATAAGCATCCTGTGTCACAAAATAGATATGAGCATCACAGCTTACCTCTAAATAGGTTAAATCATAATTAATTGACATAATGTATAGATTCTTCCCAGTTACTATTTTTTATAATGTACTTTACACATTCAAAATAAATGATTCTCTCCTTTAATTTTTTAGTGAACTTTAGAAATAGAGCACCATATGACTTGCTGAGGAAATGCAATCAGAATAGGTTTTTTAAACTGTTACTTGAAAAACTTGGCACATATCTATTAGAAAATCCATTTTCTACAAAGTCCTTCTTTGCAAAAGGCCAACAGAGAGAGACTAACAGATGTGTGAATTTTTACAACTAGAATGGTAGCAGCTGGGCCAGACTACATATTTCGCTTAGAGACCCATAGGCAGGGGAGAGGCCAAATGGGAAAAAAAAAAAAAAAAGGCGTCCACTGAGTATAAACAGGGGGGTGTCAAAGTGAAGTGAAATTATGAGAAGTGGTTCTGGAGAGAGCTATTTGCCTATTTTACACGGACGTGCTCAAAGCATGTTGTAAATAAGCAGGGTGTCCAAGCACAAGATCTCATTATGAATCTTGAGAGCCCTTAGGCATCAAACTGGATGTGCAGAGATGGATGGTATAAAGGAGCAGCAGAAGGACAAAAGAAGTCAAAGGGCAAAATATCATCATATTTAATGCATTCAGCAAAGACAGACATTTTCATGCCAGCTGGTCAGATGCAGACACTAACAAATGATGAGCAGGAAAAAAAGGAAGCAGCACTCTGTCCAAAACAATGGAGCTCTCCCCAGAGCACAGATCAAGTACAGAGGTGAGGGGCTGTTGGAAAACCAGAGAACACCGTTGCTGATTTGGGACCACAAGTTAAGAGGTAAGAAGTGTATCCTCAGGCACCTTTGGAAAGACAGATACGCAGGGATGAATCTAAACAGAAAGATGACTGGCTTTGTGGGATATAAATAAGAAAGTTTTACCAAAACACATTTGTTCCCTGTCTCTTCTGCCTGCAGAAAAATTCAGACAGAAATATAGAATGTTAGCCTCTGGAAGAATGCCTTTGTTTTAACCAAAAACATATAGATGGAGAGATAGAAACAAAGGTACTGACTGTTGTAGGGCAACCATGCTTACTCTAGAAAATACTGGTATTTCTGATTATTTCTGAGATTCTATGAAGTCCAGAGTTTGATCAAGCTAATAATAAAAAGAGGATATTTTCAGAGGTTGGCCATCAGAGGAAATGGGAGAAGCTTTCACCGTCCTGTTTTATTTGGAGATGTTGTGGGGTGGTATTTTTTTCTTCCCATGCGTTTGCATGTAACAAATTGCCTTGGATAACCTAAGTCAGCTTTTCTCTGAATGCTAGTGGTGAGTATAAAATGGATGTTCCGTCTCTTGCTTTGAGAATCACTACATATAAGCTTAAACTGGTTTAAGGTGGTTTGGCAAGCAACTTACTTCAATCAGGGGAGCCCTCATATGTATTTCCAATGCACTTCTGCTCAGAAGACCTAGGAGAGCCTTGCCAGCTCTTTGCACCCCTCATGGAAGATGAATCTTTTATCTGTGAGTGATGAATATTGCCTGCCACATCAGGAAACAAAGGATGTTGCAGCCATCAGGACATCACCTTGCAGCCGCCCCTGAAGGTGAGCCCTGAGGGAACTCAGGATGGAAACAGGATGCCTGCCACCAGCAGTGGTGCCCCCTAAGGAGACTCCGGATGGGAAAGCACAGGATAGTGGCCCTAGATCACTAAGGTGCATATCAAAGGAATGATTTCAATGATCCCAGACTCCTGTCTCTTCCCATACATAGAAAAGCACTAAATTCCTTAACTTGAGATATTTGGTTTTCTTTAATTAACAGACATCTTTTGATGGTTTGACTACCTTGTCTTTATTACAAAACCTCCTATATATCCTGACTCCTCCCTTATCTCTGTGGAACAGTCCCTTCAAATGATCTGAGGGGCTGTCTCCCAGGCTTGAAGCCCTCAGAATGTCCGCCAAATAAAACTCAACTGTCAGGTTGTGCCTTTTTTTCAGTAGACATATCAGCCCCAAAGATGTCTGAGGTGACCTCTAAACCTCTCCTTCCTGATCTGCCCAGTTTGTCTCTCTCCTGGAGGTCTTTATGGCCCCAGGCCTCTACTTGCCTCACTTGAAACCTGCTTCCCTCTGTGGGCTGAGTGCCTTTGAAGTATTTCATAGGCTCAGGGGTTCCTAAACTTGGATGTAATTAAGATCATGTAAGAAGTTTGCAAAAATACAGATAACCAGGCTTTACCCTGAAACAAGTGACCCAAACCGTGGAGTCGGGGAAGAACTGGAAAACTGTACTGAACATACTTGCTGGCTGGTCCTCCCCATCTCTCCCTGGAGTTCATTGTCATTCAGCTCTATGAGTCCAGTTAACAGACTGGCTTCGTACCCAGTTACTAAAAATGACTTATTCTAAGTCTTGTTTTCCTCATATTTAAATGCCAACATATTTCCTATCACTTAGTATGGGCCCAAGAAAAAGTTTATGTTAACATTCTTATTCTCATTTAAAATATTCATTTGATTTTGGGTATCAATCTAGTTCTTGTTTTCTTCCTAAGGAAACATGACTAGAATTTTCATGAAGCTAATAATAGTAACAATAGGGTAAGCAGCAATTATTGAGGTAAGTGTATGCCAGGCACTCTTCAAAGACTGTACCTTGAATCTTCTCTACAATCCTATGAGGAAAGTACAGTTATTAGCTTCATTTTATAAATAAAAGAATTGAGACAAAACATTCTCCCCAGGGTTTTGAAAGTAAACAATAGACCCAAAATTCAACCCAGGGCATCTGACCCCAGATGTGCTATTCACCACTGTCTGTGCTGAAGGGAGGTTCATTGCCACAGCACAGAGATAAGAACGCAGATTACTTTCCCCAAGTTTTCTTTGATGACTCATCATTTTGCCAGTCTCAGGAGTGTAGCCTTACTAAATCTTAATAACAGTTCTATGATGAACTATCTTAAGCGCAAATGAAAACAGACACAATGTAGAAGCTGAATTGACCACACCAGAACATGGTGAGACTGGATAATACAGCTTATGGGCCACAGAGCTTAGTATCTAAGAGTGTGGAGCTGGAATCAAGATTACCTAGGTCCCAATCTTGCTTTTTTTTTGGTCCCTCAGCATAAATGTGATTTAATTCAAGGCTTACTTAATCTCTTTAAGGCTCAGTTACCACTTCTAAAAGAGAGAGAATGATATATGCTTCATAATGGTTTGGTGAAGTGTATGCAAAAGTGCTTAGTAAGTTCTCAATAAATGGAAACAATTATCATTATCATTATCACACATCTTGGAAGGTCCAGAAGAACCCTTAAGGCGACACTAGCTGCCAATGACACTAAAGAGAGAAACAAAGCAGAGCTTTTCCTTATTTATGCATTCAAATCTGAGAGTATTAATAAAGAGGCAGCAGGACAACCATAGAGAAAAAGAAGGTAACATGTTTATAAAAAAGAAATCTCATTACCATGTACATGCATTTAGGGATTCTGTGTATTTATTTCAGAGTGAAAGATTTTATTACTAAAAATGTTAATAAACATTTAGGAGGGCAAACATAATGCCCAATGGAAACCTTTAACAGTTCAATTACACCTAAGTAGTTGGCACTTGTTTTAGCTGTATTAACCTTAATTCTACAGTTTACTATGTCTTCATTCCAAAGAACGTATAGATAAATATTTTTAACAAAATAGTTGCCCTGTTTTGTTTTGTTTTTTTATTCTTTAATTTTCACTCTTTGATGATTAGACTTTGGCTGCTGGTATTATTTGACAGAAAACACATTGATGAGTCATTAAGCTGATCATCAAAATCCTGCTGAAAAATATTTTTAAAAGTCACCTGTAAATAAAATATATAATTATGAAGCTGAACACCATTAATCATTTAAGTTTAATTTACAATTTCTTTTCAATATTAACTATAAAGTCAAAAATGTCAAGCAAATTAAAATGCTGGCCTGACAGAAACTCTGAGGGGGGAAACAGAGAAATGTTTTCTTTTGGTAGAAGATCAAATAACCCAAAAAGGACTTGGACTCCTGGGACCAGGGATGTGTTTAAAGTCTTAGAAGATGGACATTTCACAAAAAACCCCCTACAGCAAGTAGTATAAATTAATAATTGGTTATTATATTAACTATTACATTTCTTGAAGTAAGAACTCAGATTTCTAGTTCATATTTACATAAAAAAATCTCCTATTAATGAATTACGGTTCAAATAGAACAGAAACAAGATGAGGCAACAGAGGAAAATTGATGACCTCAGATCAAGGCCAGTGTTCTGATTGATTTTGCCTTTCTAGATCAAGAGCTTTAGCTTTTTATAGGAACATAGTAGAGCCTCCTGAAGGCCTCAGGTCATTCCTTTGTTCCACAATGCCTACTTTATGGAAGCCACTATGAGGGAAACTCAAATAGAAAGCTGAATAAGCATTCACTCCTGGCTTATTACTATTCGATGTTTACACTGTTGGCAGGAATGTAAATTGGTGCAGCCAATATGGAGAACAGTATGGCAGTTCCTTACAAAAACTAAAAATAGAACTACCACATGATCCAGCAATCCCACTCCTAGGCATATATATTCAGAATAGATGAAAACTAATTTGAAAAGATATATGCACTCCAATGTTCATTGCAGCACTATTTACAATAACCAAGACATGGAAGCTACCTAAGTGTCCATCAACAGATGAATGGATAAAGATGTGGTATATTTACAATAGAATACTCAGCCATAAAAAAAGAATGAATAATGCCATTTACATCAACATGGATGGACCTAGAGATTATCAAGTGAAGTAAGTCAGACAGAGAAACAAATATTATGTCACTTATATGTGGAATCTAAAAAATAACACAGGTGAATCTATATACACAACAGGATTGTCCCACAAACATAGAAAACAAACTTATGATTACCAAGGTGGGAAAGAAACAGAGGGATAAATTGGGAGTTTGGGATTAACAGATACAAACTACTATACATAAAATAGATAAGCAACAGGATTTACTGTACAGCACAGGGAACTATATTCAACACCTTGTAATAACCTATAATGGAAAATAACCTGAAAATATATATATGTAACTGAATCACTTAGCTGCACACCTGAAACTAACACAATATTGTAAATCAACGATGCTTCAATTAAAAACAAAGAGTTATCAGGGGAGATTTAATCCATCAGAGAGGTTTGGGGAGGTTCTTCCAGGAAGTGACACCTGAGCTGGTCTGCAGGAGGATGTATGTGGTGACTGTCATCTGAGAGAAGAGCGTTTGGGGCAGTGAAAACAACACAGTCAAGGGAGTCTTGGCAAATGGTAGAGGCAGGACAGGGTCAATGGAGTTGGAAGCAGGAAGCGGAAAGGGGCCTGGTGCAGTAAGTTTGGGGTGGGGGGCAAGGGGGAAGACCACACCAGGAGCGGGAGAGACAAAGGACACCATTACATGACTTTAACAGGTGAGTGAATGGACAAGATTTGCCTTTTGAGAGAATCTTTTCACTGCTGCATGGAGAATGGAGCCAAGGATGCCAAAGTGAATGTGCACTGATTATTCAGGAGGGTTTGAAGGAATCTAGGCAAGAAGTAATGATGATCCTGACCTTCACTGTGTTGGCAACAGGACTTTTTGCAATCACAAAAACCTAATCTGCACTGTCTGATACCATGACCATTAGCTCCGTGTGGTGCTTCAACACTTCAGGATGGCTAGTGCAACTGAGGAACTGGATTTTGTTTAACATTAGCTATTTCAAATTTACATGTAAAAAGTCACATGTAAGATAAAAAAGCCAGATGTAGCTAGTAGCTAACCTAAGAGATTACAGTCTTGGGTATAAATGATTCTAAGACAATACAATAGGCAGCAGATCCTGTAGTTCACATTGGGAAAGGGAACAGATAACTTGAGTAATGTCTTCCAGCTACTATTTGGAGGAGTCTAGAGTTAAACCAAATTACCTCATCTCCAGGCCCTATTCTTGTTCTCTTTTTTGTTGGTCTTTCTTCCATAAGAGGTCAAAGGTCAAGACAATTTGATCTTTTTTCTACTTCTGATCAGCTTTAGGAGGCCCATGAGTTGTGCTTTTCCCAGGGTAAACCTTGGTTTCACATCGGTTATCCCACAATAATATTAATGGCTTCCCTTCACGCTCTCAACAGTGTCCTGGTTTCAGTGATAAATTATCTGGTCATCCTAGCCAACTGCTACTGAAGATGTCAGATTTATTGCACAAAATACATCTGAAAAAAAAAAGAAGTCATACAAGATGAAATACAGCCTTGAATTCCTTGGTGAAAGTTTCCACTAGAAAGTTTTAAAACGTCGTAGAGGACAAAGTAAATTATATTTATTGAATAATGAACTGTAACATTGTATGAAGTTGATGGCTGTTAAAACTCTCTGAGTAGTTAAGTTTTGTCAGGTTCTCTTTAGCGATGTCAGTTAAGTGTCTTTCATTAATTCTTATTTGCCTCACTTTTCCTGTAAATAACTTATTAACCACCCACTACTTCTGCTGTGACTGATTAAATGGTATAAACGTTGAGAAAAACAACATGAATGACATAAATGCCAAGAATCATTTGAAATGTGAAAATATATTTAATACAGAGGTTCTGTTTATGAGTCCTACAAAAATGATTAAGGAAGCACATAGTTAAATAGTATCAATAATTAACTAGGATTGATAGAAATCCTTCCTTTTCTTAATTCTTATTATGTAATCTATTTGGCAGGAGCTTAATACAGGAAATGTAGTAGGTCAAATGAATGCAGAAAAAGGTTGACCTACTGCTACAAGGACTTACCTAATAGATGTACCATTGCCAAACATGATCTGAAAGTCTGAGACAGTGCCCAGAAGGAGGGGGTAAAATACTGTAGGAAATAATAAAGTAAAAGATGTGAAGCTCAGACTCCATTTCCCATGCTGACCACGTCTTCATTCTTCATTAATCCTTCCTGTATTCTGAAACTTTTTCAAAGTGATAGAAAACATTATTCAGGATCTTTTTTTCCCCAGTCTTTGCTATCCAAATGTCCTGCCTTGATTTGCGAGAAAGTTGAATTCAGCAGTTACCAAGGAAAGGATTATTCTCATGTAGCCATGGATACTTGAGGGAGTTGTAGGAACACAGAGAACAATTAGTGATACCTGTTCCCAACTTCTAATGATGGGAGAAACAACCAAAAGACCAAGAGGCAGCAAACAGGCAATTTAATCCACACCTGCCTATTCTGTGGCTTACATCTGTGGGGATCTCACATCCCGCGGGAATGCGCTCAGGAGCCGCAGAATGTAACCGCGGGATGAGGGGTTTTAGTCAAGTGAGGAATAGTTTCCCAGGTAGCATCCAGAATCGTTTTCCCACAAAAAGGGGTCATAGATAAAACTCCTCCAAGCACATGATTCCTGCACACACACATGCACAGACACGCTCATGCACATACACAATATGTTGGGTCAGAGCAATCTTTTCTTGTGTTTTCATGGATTTTTGCACAAGCAAACAGAAATGAAAGCAACTCTTACAGAACACAGATTCATAAAAAGCTTCATTGAAAACTTCCCTACATTGGATACAATGCAATATAATGTACATCAGATTATAATGTGTGAATTTGTTTCTCTCACACCAGATTGGGTATAAATTAGTGTGACTCATAGACAGATGTGAGCCACATCCAAGGGCAGAGGAAGAAAATCTCGGTGAGAACCAGATCAGAGATTATCAGAGATTCACGGCTGTCACTTTTTCTAACATCTTGGCTGGCAGAGGTTGGAAATTACCATCAAATCTACCCTTGGTGACAGCTGTAAATGATTCCTCTTCAATGCACATCCTTACACTTAAATTAATATTTCAGATGTTCAGGAATGATTTTAACATGACACTGATCATGTAGGTGATGAACTCCGAGCAGACAGGGTGAGGCTGAGGTGTTCAGGGATCTCTGTCAATATCCCTCCAGACTCAGACCGTGATGTTTCTGTCAGCCAACACTTACATGTACTTTCTAGCCCTGCTGCCCTCTTTAGGCTGAGGTTTTCCGAATTTCCTTACAAGAGTCTGAGAGCCTACATAAGGGCTTCTGTTACTGATCCAGCTCAGGACTTATTTTTCATGTATAGTGTGTGATTTTTTTTAGTTTTGACTCTGTGTGACTCTTAAAATTTGGTGCCCTGGTCTTACGTGAAATGTGCCCTATATTTATTTCATTATTTTATATTATTTATCCTTTCTTGGTAAAGATGTATCCTTCATACACTCAGGGTAGGTAAACAGCATTTCTCACAGATGGGTTTCTGAGCTATGCTCATTCCTGTTTCACTGTGCAACACACACAAGGAAAGGTGAGGACAAGGGGCGACATAACACAAGACTTGGGGGAACAAGATTCAGAAAAAAGAAATGCTACTGAAAAGCTAATGAAGAGACTCCTGACGCCTATCATGCTTCGTATGAATCAATGGAAAATTAAAATGATCAGGACTCTTAACTCTGCTTTTTTTGAATCACTGACTATAACATGAGCATATGGAAATACAATTAAAGGCAGACATTATTCACTCCAGTAAGAGAGATGCAAAAATGTTATGAACATTTTCAAGAGAATGTGAGAACAGAAACTGAAGGTTCGAGTCAGATCCTGAGCTGATCTTAGAGTCCTGGTGGAATTTTGACAGCTCGATATGAAGTAGAGGAGCATTTCATGTGAGGGGAGCAGCATCACAGAGATGGGAAAGTAGAGGTAATGTCAAGTTGTTAGGTTGCAGGAAGGCATGGAGGTATATTATGGAAAAGATGGAATGGAAATTTGTGAAGGTATATTGAGACCAGGGCAAAGAAGCTCTTGAATTCTCTGTCAACACATACAGACTTATTTAGTATAATAGTAATGGTAATAATAACAGGAATCCTTTCATGATGTTTGACTATGACCATAAATGTGCTTTCGGATGGGGCAGTGACATGTAGAGTAGACAGAGAACATGGGCTACCTGGATTAAAGCTATGGCGAGCAGACCACATTGGTAAGAAGTAAGAAACAGCCTACAATATGATGCCATCTCTTTTTATAAACATAATGGCTTATAACATCCCTGAGCCTCAGTTTCCACACTGGTAAATGATGTTGGCTGAAGACAGAATAATAGAAAGAATGTCACCCTGGGTTATATAATGGGTGGGGGGAATGGGGTAAAGAGTAATAAGTGAGGACAAACCCTGGTGATCGAAAGGATTAAAGGATAGTTAGCAAAAACAATAGGAGAAATCTGGGCTTTAGGAAGGATGGTGATACAGTCTTGCAATGTCAGAGACACAATCTGATTCTAAATTCTAATATATTTTTTCCAATTTTGTGTTGATTTATCAAGTAAATCCAAGTCTTGGCTTTTGAAGACATTTAACATAGTTCATGCAAGTATCATAACTTTTTAAACACACTCCACTTGTACAGGGACTAAATGAACAAGAATAGAATTGGAAAGTCGCATATAAATAACAGAAATAGAAACAGCAAATTTAATTAAAGAGAGAAAACACCTTTAGTCATTATAAATTCAACATTTTGAGAAAATTGCAAATTAGTGACAAGTTAATAAAATATGCCCTATATTCTACAAAAACAAAAGCTTATTCATTTGGGAAGTCACATGTTTTCCATAAAAATGAGTTTAGGCATGAAGAGAAAACCTTTTTTTAATATTTTTTGGTTGAGTTAACATTTTTCTTTGAATTTCACACAATCATAAGCTTTACCTTATAAAAATCAATGTGTCAAGTTTATCGCATTCACCAGATTACTGTTCTCATGATTGTCGTTAACAACAGATTTTTATGAAATATACAACCGCTCACAACTGTCAGTAGAGCACAACACCTGGTGAATTTTTGTGAATCAAGAATCGCCATATATATTCTATTCCTCATAATAACACTTTGAAGTATCCCTCTCTTACAAGTAAAGTGTGTGACGTTCAGATGTTAATTGCCAAACATCACTAAATTATTTGCAGGATCCAAAGGGCTGTTTACAATCTCCCACCTGATAGATTCACCCATTATTCACATCACAAGCTCGTCCTAAGGGGTCCTCTTCGGTGTAGTATCACCAAATCATGATCCTAACATTACTACACAAATTATGCCCAAATAACTGTGTGATCCTACGGAGAAGAAATCTGTACACATCCTGAACACACTAGAGAAGAGATGGTCCGAGCTGAGTCATCTCTCACAAAGTACTCCAGACAATGGTGTTACTAATCCTGGAAGTGTGGAGCCAGAAGAGACCAGTGAGTATCAATCATCACTACTTTTTAATCAGGTTTATATTATGCACTCGACCTAGGAACCCTTGGGAGGAATTTGGGGAAACTTTGATGTTACATAGTGACGTTTACTACTAACCTGATTTGAGACCTAAACATTAAGGTCTAACCTAAAGTCCTGTATTAATTGATTGTGTTTCCCTACAGTATCACTTAATCTTTTAGAGTCTCATCTTCCTAAACAGTAAAGCAGTGGCTTGAGTTGGTTGGTGCCTGGGAATTAATTCTCCACGGTCTCTAATGTTTTTTCACATCTCGTGAGAAAAGGCGCTGACAGTCTTTGTTCCAGACTGTCATTCCAATTATGATTAGGCAGTAAACAGCCTTGGGATACAGGGATCATGTCTTCATCCTAAAGGATGGGCAGGCTTAATGCACATTAGTACTGTCTGGTTTTCCTAAACTCCTGGTGGTCTCACTCTAGTAGCTCATCCTATTGTGTGAACAGGTATCACTCCGCGCTTTTCATACTGTTCTTTGGAAACTAGGACTCAGTAAACTGGCACAAGTCCACTGCTTTTACTGTGAATAAAGAAAGCCTTTGTCTCTGATGCAAGAGACTTCTTGTCTTTGTCAGCACCCGTGCAACAGTGACGGGCTAAAACGTTAGATTGCACGTACGGCGGATTTTCAGACCCTTCAGCGTTCTCGGCATTGATGAACATAGTCTTCTTTTAACCTTGCAAGACTCTATTTGCCCCCTAGCCTTCACGTCTCTATAACTGGACCGTTGAGCCTCTCTCTGTCTTCAGCTCCAAATGAGCTCAACTCTGATGATGGTGTCCTCTGCACGTGTAACTTATATAGAAACAATACTCGACAGCAAAGGAAGGGTCAGGAAGTCCAATACAATTCTGAGGATATGGATTTTTCCCCACCCAGACTTGTGCTTCATCTGTCTACTCAGTGATCCAGCAGCACTGATTCTAAACTTGCACCCTATCAGAGCTGTCATCTCCTCTCTTCTTGCCCGTATCTCTAGGACGCCTCCTCCTAACCCCCTGCCTCCATTCCTCCTACTGCCAAGTCAAGCTGCCTCTCTTCGGCTGAGTTAATCCACTCGCAGCAGCTTACCTCTCATCACTTGTCTGCATATCTTTCCCCCGCTCATCGTGATTCCGAGGGTCCTGCGATGCTGTGCTCACTGTCTGACACATCCCCCGTTTTTTTGAGATAAGGCAGGATTCAAGGCTCATCTGTCTGAGGAAAGAGGTGCATGTCAGGAATTCCATTTTAGGCAGAAACTCAGGTCATGTTCACTTCCAATTATACTAAGTGAGTGTCAGTGGATATTTAACTATCAATTACCACCAAAATATTGAAAAATAAAAAGCCATGTGGACAAAAACATCTCAGAGGTTTTTAGTATTCTCTCATTAGTCAGAAGACAAGCATATCATAAGGGCCATCACCATAATACTAGAAAGAGCAAGAGTAAGAAAGCGACTTTATACTTGAGGAAATTGAAGGCTTGAGGGTAAAAGTAAAATTTTCCTAGTAAAAGAGGACATGGGACAGGAAAGAGCTGAAGTATACTTGTCATTTATAAATGGCTAATAAACATTCCAAAATTGTATGAAAAAGACAGATTCAGACTACCTGAATCAGGGAAGTCAACTGACTCATATGATATTTTGGGAGGAAGAAAAGTTTATTTTAAAATGAATTAAATGTGAATGAATTGAATATTTACGTCCATTATGACACCTTGTTATTCAGTAGCCTCTTCCACATGATTAACCTGTTCTTTCCTTCCTTCCTTCCTTCCTTTTCTTTCTTTCTTTATTCTTTCTTTTTTTAACAGCACTTTTGTTTTTATGGTCAAGGTCAAAACACGGGAAACATTTTCATGAGCCCAGAGGCACATCTAATAAAGAAAGCCTTATGCCCGACTCATCTCTTTAACCAGAGTGGGAAAGGATGTTCTCCATGAATAGCACTTAGTGAAAAGCATTATGAACCCCAGTGGCAGTTCAGTGTTAGTATGCTTTTTTTAGTATATATCCAGCATGACTGGGAAAAACAGTGTCTTTCTCTACCATGTTACTCTCCGGAGCTCATAATTATTATGTCTCCTGTTCCAAAGAGATTCTTTCCCCTGAGATATCTCCTTGGAACATACCCTCCCCTCCTCCCATGGTATTAGCGCTAGTAATTCCCCTAGGTTTGAAATAGCTGTCAGGCACCTTGGCTTCTGGTTGGTTTGTACAGCTTTATTTTCCAGTTCCACAACCTCCTCAGAAGCTACGTTTTCAGGACATTGTGAAGCCTCCCCAGTGTCAACTGGACAAATGCTTCTGCTTCCTGAAGTGACATGTGATTCTGAACCAGAGTTCAGAATCCCCAGCCTCTAGGTCAGCGGTATCATTCTGTCCTTGTGAGCCACATGGGTGGAGAAGCCATGGTCCCAACTGGCTGCCCAGCTGAGGACACAAACGTGACACCATCCTCTGGACCTGGTTTCTGACAAAACCCACCTAAGGCTGCCAGAAGGAGAAAGGAGACACAGCCAAACTTCATCTTCCTCAAGCTATTGGGCCAGTTTTAATATTATTTTCCTGCCCTGAATTATCTTATTCAGTCATTTTCTTGGTTGGTGCAGGTCAGCTCTGTGAGGGCAGAACTCTGGTTCTCCACTGTACCTCTGGAGCCTTCATCTGTAGACTTCTATGTCCTGTCTGCGTTTTTTTATTTTTTTCTTGAATTACCTCTCTATGGTCTCAGGAGGAAACATGGTCACACCTTCACAGGAAATCTCAGCTCTCCAGATGGTCCTGGCAGGGCCAGTCCCTTGCATTGATCTGACCTATGCCTTTGGCCATGAGAGAGGACAGTCCTCAGCCTCCTCATGGCCCAGGGAACCTGCCTTAGTGAGGGCCATCACCTGTGACTCCAAAATGGGAAGACAGAGGCCAGGAAGAGGGGAGCACCGGCCCTGCCAGGCTGTGCTGAGGCGATGGCTGGGGAAGCCGCGTCAATGCTCAACAGGAGCTCGGGGGGAACTGCGCAGGCGCTGGACAGGCCTGATTGGTTTCATTCATTTTTAAACGTGATCTCGCACAAATTTTTTGTTTTTTTTTTCCAATGAAATTCTAGCTGTAGAAAGAGCTCATTTATAGCTTAATAAAAATTCCTATTTTCTTTGCTGAAAATAACTTAAAATAGCTGTCAGACTATTTGGGATGGCATGGCCCTGGCTCTGACTTATTAACTTGTGTGATCTTGCAGAAGTCAAGCAATAACTCTGACCTTAAGTGACTGCCTTCCATTTGAATAAAAATAGCAAGTTCTTCACCTTAAAAGTCACTTGTAAAAATCATATTCCCCCAATTCGAAAACAGACATCACCATAAAGGTAGAAGAGAAACCCTACACCGCACTAGATTGCATTCTCTTGACTCCCCAGATCCAGTTAACTTTCAAATCTTGCCAAATCTACTTCCTTGAGACTCTCTAATTCACCCACAGTAAATTGCCCCTCATTTTCTCTGTGGGGTAATCCGCATGTAACTTGAAAATATATCACTGACTTCCCTAGAGTCTTTCCAGGTTCCCAATATCCTTATCACAAAGTCTGACTTCTTTAACATGGTGTAAGAGTCTCTTTATGGCTGAACACTCCCACCCTCTCCAGTCCCATGCAAACCATCCCCATTCAAAGGCCATTTTTCTCAGCACAAGGACAAAGAGGGTTGTTTCAGATAGAAAGCAGAGCGTCAGCAAAGGTGTAGAAACGTTCTACGGGTTCGCATGGTAGAGACTGGTAAGCAATATCTTGAGGGTACCGTTGAAGTAATGAAGAGAAAAATAAGGAAACCGCAGAAGCTGAGGCCAGATTGTGAGAGGCTTGGATTGGATTAGTAAAAGAGCACGGACTGCCCCTGCAAGCTGTCGGGAGTCCTCGACCCATGACTTGCTGGGACACCATTGTGATTAGAACTCCATTTCAGAATGTTAGCTCCTGCAGCTGCAGGAGCCCACACACGGAGGTAGCAATCTGGGCTCGGCAAGAGAAGTCGCAGTGAAATAAAATTCTCTGTGAGAGCGAGCAGAGTCAAACAAAGACCATGCGAGTGGAAATGGAAAGAAAGTAAAAGATTCCAGAGACATTTTGAAAACTGTAGGGAATTGGGAAGAGGGGAGCATCACCAATGACATGGAGGGGTCCTCATTTGGGTGACACGGTGGATTAGGATGCTGTTGATAAAAGTGGTGAACAAAGGGATTTTGCAGAGATCAGAGTTGAACACTTTTTTTTTTTCTGAAAACACCATACCATATAAGATATCATCATCATTATTATTGAGCAGCGCTGTGTTAATAGCCCTTTGGGTCTAGAATTGAATTATGGGCACTTCTGGTATTTGAAAAAAATGCATTGCAAGTAGACCAGATGGATATTACCCATCCTGTTTTAAGATCCTCCAGGGATGAACAACCATAACAAACCCAAGAAAGCCCCTCTTCCTAGCAACTGAGTATCCTTCCAGACGTCTTATCCATGGCATCTCCCAGCCCCCTGCATATGACGGAGTTCACTTGGATCATTTTTAAAGGGATTTGTGACATTCTGATGTAAGAGAATCAAAATTTTTAGAGTTCTTTAAAATTCAAATGTAGGAGAAAAGTGAGTCTTTTGTTTGATCACAAAAGCTATAAAGATACAAAGAGAGCAAAGTCTGTCCCTGCATTATAATAGTATGTGTTTTCACTAGAAACCTGAGTTGACTTTAATCATCTATACCTCAGTCAGGCCAATATCTCAGAAAGCTGCAAGTATTGTGAAATCTCGCACACTAACACAAATCTTTGCAGAAATTTCCCCAGGATGGGCAAAGACACATCTTCTCTGTCACTGTCTCTGTGTTTTTACGTCTCTCTCTCTCACACACACATATTACCTTTAATTATTAAATTTCTTTCACTGTAGACAGGATCAATCTTTCAATTAATATAGTATTTGTTCATGTTAAAAATATTTCACCCATTAAAGATACTCAGTTGTAACAGGTTAGTTCCATCAACGCTTATAAAGTGCAGATTTAGAGGGGAGATTGAGAAGTGCCAACAATGAGAAGGGAAGAGAGAGCAGTGTCTTTGTCCTTTCTGTGAGGTTAGAGAGACAAAATAAAGGGATGCAGATTACTGCCAAGGAACACTCTTTGAAATATGAAAACAGTACCTACCGCTGCATCATTCAGAGAGATCACTCACCAACCTTCTCAATTGTATTTATTTTGTGTGCTGTCATCAGAATATGGAGTACTTTCTTACTTAATTTTCAAAAAAAAAGATATTAAATTTAGAAAAATTAAAAACTCTTCACACTTGGAAAAAAAATCTTTACCTGTCACTTTCATGCCTAGATGGCCGTCCAGTTTGACATTACTTTGATTGAGAATAATAAGTCTCAATAGCACGTCTATTGTCCAGCCTACTGTAAGTGTGCAGCACTTAAGTTGAAGGAAGATTATTTCATTTTTATCATTTCTGGAACACCAGAGGAAAATCGCAGGCATTGTCACATTTCATTTGCTGGTAAACCTGTATTCATCTTAGGTTAACTGGTTACCACTACTCACTGCCATCTAATGGGTCCATATTTTTTCTTATAGAGCAACGTCTACTTTTATTTCAGAATGAATCATGTGTGGCTATTTGACTTTTTATGGCTCATGGATTCCTAATGAATATCCGAATTGTATTTGCGTTATCCAGTATACCATCCTTTCCAAGGGGCAAGACTTTCATTTTACATGTGTGGCTTGATGCCTTTTCTTAAATATTGGTAGGGAATGTCTCCTTGGCTTATTCATGAAGAAGTGAGTGATGGGGTGCCCACATGCATTTATGCTTGATATTTTTATTCAGCTTCTAATCAAGGGTTTTTATGACTATCAGTTAGAAGAAAATGGGGTGGACAGCAACCTCCTTACACACTCTGTTCTTTTTAAATCTAGCTTACCCAATAATATCTGAATATGGTTCTCTACAAACAAACGTTTGAAAAATTTAGCAAAGACACCTATTGTTCTCTAGATAAGGCAATATAGTATGGAATTTCTTGCTTACATAAAACTTGTTAGAGTGAAATAAAGGGATAGCCAAGAAGGATAAAATATCCTTATATTCCTTTTAAACATTCTGAAGATTTGTGCAGTGGAATATTGGGGGATTTACTAACAGGAACACAACAAGGAAAAGAGAGTAATAGCCAATCATGAAAGACAGCAAGAAAGGAAAATAAAATATTTTGGTCACATTTCTATAAAGGATATGGTATTATTTCTGAATTTTAGATGCCATTCATTGACTAAGTACTAACACTTTTGAGGGCAGAAGTGTAAATTATACATCAGAGGTACATTTTTTACAAAGACCCAGGCCTTTACTTTGAAAACAGATTATCCACAGAATTTATTTACCTATATGAGCTGCTGACTTCATCTGGATATGTTGGCTTTAATATTCCTAGATTTAAATTTGAGAAAACTCATATACAGAGAAGCATGAAGTCCTGGGTTTTAATCATCTCTTCTCAATCTAATTAATTCCTTATAATAATCCTTTGTATTCTAGAAAGATACCTTGGTGATGGGATTTTTGTTTGGGGGGTGTGTGTGTCTGTGTGTATAGGTGCTGACTCAAATGCTCAAAATTTGAGTGGTGTAGCTTTTTAATGAATAAAACAATTGTCTTTGCTTTGGTGGCTATTTTTGCACCATCCTCTAGATTATTTTTTCTCCTTTTGTTCAGTAGGAAGAAGGTTTTGTGTTTCACTGACTCTATCCTTCCTCAATTTCTTGTCTCATTTTCTCATTTTCCCTTCCCCATGATGGGACGGGGAGGGTGGGATGGAGTGGGACTTTCTCATTGCTGGCCAAGACTTGAGAGGCCAAAGCAACCTCTGAATGACTTGCCTCTCTCTTCCTCATTTATCCTACTCAGAGCATAACAGAATCAAATCTCAGTAGTAAGGACTCACCTTGCCCCAAACAGATCAATCTTTTCCCATTAGATTTGTCACATGAGATATGAACTCATGTGTAATTGATTTCAAAGTCATGTGGCCCAACAGGCACTGAAGTTTTTTCCTATGACGGTCTCAATCAATAGGCCTAGCAGCTTAACACAAATAATTACATCAACATATCTGATTTCCTGACACCATTTTGTTCTTAGTTGTTAGAAGCAGCCTGGTATTAGAAGAAATCCAATAAGTTAGAAGCAAGAAGTCTGGGTACCTAAGTGCTTGCACCTCCTGGGCTTTGGTGATACTGATTCCCTCATTTTCTGAATCTTTTCACGGCTCACAGCACAGTCCATCAGTCTTACAAGCAGTGCTAATAGTTCCTGGATTTGGAGTTTGATGCAGGCTTTGTATGAGCAGATGCTTATATAAAAGCTAAAATAGGCAGGTATTAAAAGGATTAAATGATTCAGTAGAGTATCACCGCCAGCCATAATTCAAGACACAATAGTTCAAATCTTTCATTGCTGTTTTCTTTGATAAAATGTAGGTTTTAACCTTTTGGGAAGTCTTTTTCTACAGTGTCAGCAGCAACTCCAGACCTGTCAACTCAACAATACTTTACAACTAATACCTTTCACCATGTTTGAAGGAAAGAAAGGAATTGCAACATTACGAGCTAGGCTTGGAAATGCAGTAGCATATATTGGCTGGTTACTTTGTGTATGGAAATAGGTGAGTTGGTAACGACATAAGGGATAAAGAAAAGAAAAAAAGACCTGCAGTAGAAAATCGAGTTACTGGAAAGAATAAAGGCATTCTATCAGGAGATGTCAAAGACTAGTAAACGCCATGTCTGAATTAAAATGATAAACTATTAACACATCATTTTAGTGCTTATCTCCAGAGTTTCCAAAGGCTAATTTTTTGTTTGCATTAAAGTAGCAAATATTAATGTAGTCACCAAAAGGTTGATAATCAATCTGTATTTTTGACATTTCTGTTTACACTGGTTATTCATTCATTTATAGTTGCCTCTTTCTTCTGTTAACCTGATGTGAGTATCAGTTGACTTCATTTTGCCACATTCACCATGCAGACTCTCAAATTGCATATTTTTTCCCAAATCAAAACATAATTTCTTTGACCAAAAGAAGGATATTTTCCACAAAAGTGTGGTAGCTCTAGCTTTCCTTTATTACTGAGGTCTCACCATACACTGTCCACTCATCCAACAGGTGTTTACTGAGTGCCTATTACTCTTCAGCTATTTTATTAGATGCAGCAGTGAGCAAACAGACACGGTCTCTTCTAAGAGAAGGCAGGAATCACTTAGAACAGAAAAATAAACAAACAAAACAACTGGACATGAGAAATGATTGGAAGACAGGTGAAAGAATTTTTTAGCTCTAATGGTGAGAACAAGCAAGCAAGTATGAGACAAAAGTAATTTAACTCAGCCCTTAAAGTGAAAGGAGTATTTGACCCAATATACCTGAACTTAGTTGAGCTTGATTAGCTCAGGTGTGTATATGATTTGGAAATTTCCAGAAGGGCTCCACTCTGTAAGTATATGTCTTATATTATGTGTATATTTCAGATTTCCATGAAAATTTATTGTGGGTAAAGCAAAATCTCTTATAAAATGCAAAATTGTCTTGAAGCACACTGTTAATATTGATAATTATTTGTCTCTTAATTGACTCTTTGGGGTTACTTAATTACAGTCAGTTGAAATGAAAGCATGGCTTTCAATGGGGAGAAACACAAACTATAGCATTGCTTGGAAGATCTTACATCCTGAGATCACTGAAAGCAATGTAGGACAGAAAAATAGGCAAAATGAGGTGCTGTGATCCTCTAGAGGAACTTTTCCTGCTCTTCTAATGATAGTCTCACTAGTCAGGGTGATGCTAACATTGTAAGTAAGAGTTATTGTTAGGGCTTGATCAAGAATGACACAAGGATTGAGTTTAGACAATTTCTTTTCTAAGAAACACAATGCTAGTAGGAAACATACACAGATAGATGATAGGTAGGTAGGTAGATAGATAAGAGAGATAGATGATAGATAATAGGTGGATAGACAGATGATAGATAATAGATAGATAGATACAAATGAACAGAAACATTTCTATAACTGGCAATTTTATTCTCATTTCACAGTAAAGAAAAGGGTGTAGTGGATACATGATTAAGATATGAATACAATAAATAAAGGACAGGAAGAAACTGTTTTTCCTAATAATGTTTCACTTCATAATAATAAAGACTTCCTCCTTTTAGTCAGTGTCCACTTTCTTCCCTACTCCTTTCTTCCACTCTTTCTTCTCTACTATTTCTTTAATCTTCTTAGGTGTCTCATCATAGTCAACATTTTCTCCTCCTCCTCCTCCCCCTTCTTCTCCTCTTTCCTCTCCTTCACCTTTGCCTTCATCTTCATCTTTGTTTTTGTCTTTTGTCTTCTTCATCATCACCATCTAGTTATGGGATGGTGATTTAGGAATTCTTTAAATATGTAACTCCTTTGGGAAATCACTGAATACTTGACTAAAGATACGTATTTAATCTAGATATAAAATTGTTTCTTTAATACATTATAAACTAGTTCATTGTATGGAATTCTCTTTTTTCTTAATTAGACTTCATTTTTTAGAGCAGTTTTAGATTCAGAATTTTTTTAGAAATGAAAACATTCTTTTTCCAAATAGTTTTGTTTAGTATAATTATTCAATAGATTAAGATTAGCAACCTAAAAAAAAAGTTAGCTAGCTAGAAATCTATTCCTGGAAAAAATCATAAAGTTTATAATGTAAACAATTGCCAGTGCCATTGAACAGGTAAGACAGAGATAAAGAATTTCAAATTTGGGGAGCATTATTTTCTTCATGGTATATTTGCATAACAAATGTACATTTAGATAAAACTTAAATCTACATTTAGATAAAACTTGTTCTATATTTAGAAAAAACTTAAATATTTCTTATATATTTAGGTAATCTTCAAATTTCCGTTATATCTGAGAACTATTCTTTAGTATCAGAACTATTTTGAAGAATTGTTTACAAAGTTATTTTTGCCTCAAAGTTTTTAATAGACATTTTGGAACTAAGTGTTTGTATCTTATTTAGAAATTTTATGCTATGTTTAATTTTAATTCTTAGGGATATTCCGTCTTACAAAAAGCATTGTTTTTATTTCGGATGATGATTGCGGAATTTCTTTACATCATTTTGACAAGTGGCAGGATTTTTGTTATTGATAATTATGTTTGTAGTGACATGAATTATGAAAAAAACTTACATTCAGCATAAGATTGAGGTATACTATATATACTTTTTTTCAGTAACAAGATTAGTACTGGGTGCATAATTTTTCTAATAAGCATGGGGATAATGACAGATTTAGTTCTTCGTGATTGGATCAAGACTGTGGGGAAAAACATTATTCTAGGTCAATGCATTTCTATTTCCATAATTATTTTAATTATGCATGGCATAAATGAACATTTTATTGTAAGGAATCTAATACTATAACTTAAAAATATCTTTAGCTTGAAGAAGAATATGTAACAGGTTTAAACTTTTACTTATACTTTTGTATGCTGTCTCCAGCTTTGTAATGAGAAATGAAAGGTTTTCACAGTCAAGGGCATTGAATGACTAATTTCTTTTTGTCTAGGTCTTTTTTTCTTTTGATAAATATTTTCCAGTTTTAGTTTTCTGTTCATAGCTTCAATTTACATTTCATGTTATTTAAATTTTCTTATTGAAGGGCATTTGAGAGTGAGGTTAAAAGTATTGCATTTTTGGTCAGAAATATTTATTGAGTGCCCACGGTGTACAGTCAGTACATGTATTGTGTGTCTGTAATAAGAAACTGAAGTAAATACAAAGCACAGTTTCATCTCTTCGAAAAGCACATTTTTTAAATCCATACAGATATATTTCACTTTGAAAATGGAGAGACATCTTAAAAATCCCATGCAAAACAGGTTGTAAACATAACTACATATTTAAATACATAAGAAGAGCTCATTATTATAAGAGACCCCATGTGGAGGTGATATTTTTAATGATTATTTTCTCAGTGCATTTTTTTAACCTATTAACTTTATTTAACTTAGGGATCATTTATACACACTTACTGATAGGGATATAGGAATATTTTGAGAAAGTAGAATGCAGTTGAGCCCATCAAGAAAAATGTCATAGAGATATAATGTACGGCACAAGGAATAGAGTCAATGTTTTATAACTTTGTATAGTGTGCAGTCTATATAAATATTGAATCATGATGTTGTACACGACACTAATATAATATTGTAAGCCAACTATACTTCAATTAAAAACATTTCCATTGAGAAGCCATCAAGATTACTGAAAAAAGGGGAGGGAGGTAATAGCTCAACGGGACAGTCCATGCTTAGCGTGCATGAGGTCAGGAGTTCTGCCCCCAGTACCTCCATTAAAACAAAAAAAATCCCAGATTATTGGGAAAAGAGCTGATTTTCCCACAGAAGGCAATGAGAAACATATTTAAGAAAAATTTTACTAATTTGTCAAATGGAACATGGCTCATAAACTCCTCTTGCTTTGTTTTGTTTTCTTTTGTTTTAATGTCACTTGAGTGTTTGAATGACCTACTCTTGGAAGCTTAGAAGTGACAAAATCACAGCCCTAGAATTGTTTTGTTTGACATGAATAGTGTTTTTTTTTTTAATTTTAATGATTTTATCTGGGGCAGATCGTCTCCAGTTTACCCAGTTCCTAAACTCTATTCTGTTTTATATTCCATTAATTCAGAGCCTCCTATGTGTTACAATATATAGAAGAGATGCATAATTCCTACCTTCTGATGGAGTTTACAGTCCATTAGTAGAGTAGATAGTAGATAAATAAGTACATCACTGAAGTGATGTTAAAGACTTGAAAGGAAATTAAAGACAAAATAAGAAGTTAAACAATAGGATTTAAACTAGGAAAGTGATACTTAAGCTAAAACTTGAAGAATTAGTAAACCAGAGGAAGGGCTACCCAGGCAGTCTCAGTTTCCTGGTGAGGAAAATGAGGTCTCGAGAGGTTGAGTGACACTCATGACCAGTTAAAAGAGTAAGAAAATTCAGGTCTCCTGGCACCCAGGATACAATTTTTTTCACTTATCAAAGCATTTTTTTCCATTCATTTTAAAGAATCTTAATCTATAAATTCAATGCATTTGGATACAAAAGTTCATGTATTTGACACTTCAAAAAAAATCAAATGAGAAGAGATATTTTGGTTACCTTTCCCTGTTTCATTGGTTCTTCTCTAATTGTCACAGTTAAAGACCATGGGAAAGAATAATGAGAAAATTCATGAATTAGGATCAGGTTTTACTGCCTCTAACTAGTTAAATTATTTGTTTAACTAAGACCCACCTTTACTGGCATTTGAAACAACAGTATATGCTGTGTATCATATTTCCTCTTTTTAAGAACCAATAAAAATTGAATTTGGACACAGAGTGGAGATACTCATATGCCCAATCTAGCAATAATATGAAGGTTGTGCTTCAGTGAGCATATTATCTATTACAAGAGAGAAAGCTATGGTGAATGAATTTGTCAGTTTTTCTTTGCTGTGGCTTTTGGATATCATTTTCATTTTGCTGTAAAACATGTGATTATATGCAAAAAGTATTGGTCTCAAGAGATCAAAACCTCTATTCTATGTATGTGTACTTGGAGAAGAACCAAGCATGATTAGCCAGAGACACTGGTAGTAATTATTAATGTCAGATCCCCCAGGGCAGTTTTTCTAGTCTTGGGCTCCCAGTTCTGCACTGAGGATGGATCCTTTATACTCTTCAAGGAGATTCTTTAAGTCAGTGAACTACAAAGAATAGCTTTTAAAATCCTGTGATTTGAGCTCAAGTATATCTAACCTGGGATTGACAGGGCTTAATTCTTCACCCCTATACCCTGCCTGCTCCCTTGATTCAGGCAAATAGTAGACAAAAGTTCTGAAAGCTAAATGTATCCAAATCTACCCAATGTCCCGCTTATAAATGTGGGGAGATAGTGAAAGGAAAAAAACTGAACACACAGAGAGTGTTCCCCATGTGCTAGGCCTTATTCTTGATACTAAACATCTATTAACCCTTTTTCATTTTCATAACAACACTATAAGGGAGATAGATTCTGATGGATTAGAACTCAGAGTCAGCGTTTACTACAGAAATTGTCTTTGGAATGAGACAGCATTCAAATCTGGACTTTAAAGTTTACAAGCCATAGACCTAGGATAATCCAGGTCTCCTCTCTGAAAATCAATTTCTTCATCTAGAAAATGAAGATAATAATAGTGTCGACCTCATGTGGTTACCATGAGGATTGATTATGATAGCCTATGTCAAGCACCTTAGAAGAGTGGCCGACACACAGAGATCACCCTACGTATATAACTCTTATAATCATTGTTACTGTATTATTATAGGCTGGGAACATCCTCGTCTGCCCTCTGTCCCCTAATGCTGAGAAAGATATGTACATGTCCTTCAAGAGACCTTGGGACAAACAGTAGTCAGATTCTGAATTATCTTCTATCTTAAATATCCTTAGGTTGAAGACACAAGGCATAAAATCATTCTTAGTAACTTACCAAATTAATCAAATAAACAAACAAAAAACCTTTTACTTATTGACCTAAAGGAATCTCAGGTTGTCAGGGGAACTCCCTATCAGGTGAAACTGGTTATTGTTTCATCTTCTGCCTTTTTCTCTTCACCCCAAACAAAGCCTCATAGTTCTAAAGAGTTAATTTTTGTGAGAGACAGAATCTCATTATCCTTTTTATTGACTCTTATTTCCTACATGGGATTAAAGATGACTGCAATGCTCTGTGATAGAGACAGTGAAAACAGAGAGTGAAGACCACAATCAGGAAGGAAAGGAGGGAAAGTTAGAAGTGTGCCATGAACTGGCCTTTGTTCCAATGGTTGGGGAGGATAATGGGATAATGGGGAGATAATAGTACACAGTGAAAAATAACAATCAATTCTCCTGGCTGAGACAAATAGATGGCGATCCCAATATATCAGAGGAAGAAGGACAAGAGAAAGAGAAGATGGGAAGTGATGCATTTTCTTCTAAGTACGTTGAGAATGTCTTATCTAAAATCAAAATCAAAATAAAAGTCAAGACTGAAGATTAGGATTGAGGATCACCAACCCTGTGTAGATCTTAGGGAACTAATGGGAGTGATGCCCAATACTTGTCACCCCAGAATTTTGTACTCCGTACATTTTGTGTGTATTTATTAAATGGAGTAATTATTCCAGTCCCGTTTGGTACTGGAGGAGGGGGGCCCTATTTGACTCTCAGAAAAGAAAGAAAAAGAGAGAATCCCAACCACCACAGACTATCAACAGCCGGATCATCAAAGCAAAGTTTAGGGAATTATCCTTTGCCAACTTTTGTATACCATTCTGGGCTTGGCCTCTTACAACTTCTCCTTCTGTTAAGGGTAAATAAACTTCATGTTCCTTTTAGCCTGATTTTATCTATGTATCAGTTATAATTTGTTGAAAGTGGTGAGAGATGGATTCAGTGAGAATTTCCCTGGTTTCAGTAATCCTCCCATCTGGTCTGTACTCCAAATCTTGGGAAGGGAGAGCATGTCACTGCTGAGCTGATACTTCATTTATCCACAGTTTGACCTCTGCCACTGCTTCGTCTCATTCCCAGAGATGCACTACCCCGACTTTTTTCCTCCTGGCATATAATCAATAGTAAGGGCGTTATTCATGTTTTCAACACCTATGTGAAGTCAAAAGTTCCTAAGTTCACTGCAAGTCTAGGGGGGCCTCCCCCTCGGACCTGAACCCTTCCATTTAGACTGTTCTTTCTTAAAATATTTAATATCAAGTTGATTTCTTAGTGGTGCCCTAGTCCTAAAGTGTCAAAATAAGTTTTCTAAGAAATGTATTTTAAATAGGATTGTTTGAGAAGTATCTCCTTTTCTGTTCTGTAGGCAAAGTTGTTATTTCTTTAATCAATTCTGAAATAAGAGATAAATGAATAGGCTGTTCAAAACCATCCAATCACTTTGCAAGGTTATACTAATAAAAATAAAGAGCTTCAGTTTACAGATTCTATAATTTGACTGGCTCTGAATTATAAATGCCAATTCTTATCCTACAAGTGCAAATTCACCAAGGGAATATCAATGGAAAACAATTACTAGGTGGATTTTTGTGCTCTGGTTCTACAAAATAAAACACATTTAGTGTTTTCAAATCAATGCTGAAGGAAATGTCAGGACAGGGGTACACATTTACTCATTTTGCAGAGATGTCCAGGTCTATTAACTTTCTGCACTTTAATTAGAAAAGCAATGCAAAAGTATTCTCTTGCTCAATTGTGGGAAATTCAAGACATTTGGTATTGGGAAAGAGTCCTGAAATTGTGAAATCTTATAGATCCAAATGCATTTTTAGTATAATGACAATGCTTACTAAAATGCATTTCTATTTTTAGGGCTATAGCTTGATTCTTTAAGCATAAACCCTAGGCCTACAAAGATAATGGATATTGAAAGAGGAGGATAATTATAGGAAAATTAGGACGCTTAGGCAACTTTAAAAATAGTATAATTTAAATTTTCTTACACAATGTATGAAACTGCGGGGCTTTAAACTTAGTTTTAGGGTAGGAATTGTCATGGCTGCTAAAAGTATTTCTTAAAAATCATTATTAACAGATTGTGGGTTTTCTGTTTGTTTAAATTACATTTTCTCCTTTTCCACATGCAATTCTTTAAAAATGAAATACTGTTCTGATGGTAAGTCACATTGAGAGAATTATTGTGCTTTAAACCCAGACACTTGCTGTTACTTTACTATCAGCTCCCAGATTATGAATGTAGGAAAAATAAACTAGAATATTTTATGCCTCGTGGTAATCCTCTTTCTTTTATTAAAATTTTATTCTCATATTAAGCCTAATGGATGAGCCATGGTGATAAATGGGGAGGTGGAAAGAGAAAAATGAACAGAAGAAAATAATCCCTGAGACACTGACTCTTTTGGAAATTCATAAAGAGAATCCCAGGTGCCCCAGGGGGAACAGGATGGCGCTGCACCTGCTCATCAATTTTAGATGTGGTTGTCTCACCATTTACAAAACTTACTTGTTTAACTGAGTTTTGAACAACCAGGTTACTGATTGCCCTACTCCTCTTTTAAGGTAATGTCTGATTCTTGACCTAAGAATGTGAGATGGAGCCAAGCAATCTCTAAATACATGTCCATGGAAAAGAATTGTTGCCTGGGAGATAGAAGAAAAAAAAAAAGTCTGTTTAATTCATTCAAATTCAATGACTGCTGAATTCTAACTATGAGCCAGACACTGTGTTAGCATAGAGGTAAGTATTGCTGAGTTCCTGCCTTTTTCAAACTTGTGAACTCTGATGGAGTAGCAGGTTCCGACTCAAATTATACGACTAACGGAGTTGAAGGCTGAATTTCTAAGTCCGCATCATTTGCTAGCTTGCTTGCTTTTCTCGGTTTAGTATTTCAAGTTTAATGGGAAGAGTGGATTTGGGAGTTAGACGATTCTGATCATTTTACCAGCCCTCTGAGCATCCATGTTATCACCCATAAAATAAGACTGCCTTCTGTGGCACCCCACAGGCTCTGCTTGGACATTTTTTACCTTTCATCTATTTTAATTACGGAAGTCAAAATGGTAGGTAAGAGAGTAAATAGCACAAAATAAAAACATTATCACGTAAAGGTCTCCCTCACTTTGTCACTCAATAAATTCTACTCCCTAGAGTTCACTTTGGCAGATTGGTGTGTATTGGGCTTTATTAATAAAATTAGCCTCTGGACAGACAAGAACTTTTGCTGGAACACATCAGGAGCCGAAGGAGTTCAGGTTGTCGAAAGCTCATCACTTCAGCATGATGAATCTTAAGAACATTCCCAGAGGCAAAATTTCCATTGCAGAGGCATGGATCCTTCTCAATCACTGTAAACTTTCTTTAGACACATGGACTGCTGAGAAAACAGCTGAAGGATACCACCTGAAGCAGCAAGGTGTAAATTCCCTTCTCAAATATTCTGTTACTTTTGAAGTCAAAACTTTCCCTCCTAAAGGCAAGGAAGCAACACAATCAAAATGGAGACAATCTTGGTTTTATTTTTCCTATACATACTCTGCATCCCCATGCCTGGTTTATTTTCTCACTTTTTAGCATATTAAATTATATGAATTACAAAAAAAACCCTGAAGAATATATATACCTTGCAGAATTTTTCATTTACTAGAATTTATTAGAATTTCTTCAGAGTAGAAGGAAATTGTAACTATGGTGCATATTCTAGAATGTAATAAAACCATTGCTGCATACAAATACATGCTTATTGTTTAAAATAGGATTCTCCTTGTATCACTTAAATTTTAGCCTCTGCAAAGCAAAGTTTCTGTTAGCTCCTGAGGATGGATGGATGGATGGATATATACATAAGAGATATACATGACATATTTTATATATATATATCTGTGTGTGTGTGTGTGTGTGTGTGTATACACACATACATGTTCTTCAGTTTAATATAGTTGTTAAAATATCTGTCCCAGGAAACAAATAGCCTAGGCTCACATTTCAACTCATACACTTATCAAATGTATAAATTTGGGAAATTTACCTTGGTGCTCTGTTTCTCTGTTTCCTCATTATATAATGACTTAGGAGTAATTCCTATTTCATAAAGTTATTGTGAATGTTAAATGAGTTAGTACATGTAAAACAATGGCCTAGAGAAAACATTCATTAAATGTTAGCAATTATTTTCTCTAATAAAATGGAACTGATAAATATAGTAAAAATAAAATAATACATTATACAAAAGCTCCTTTTCTTCTTTCAGATACCATAAAAAAACTTCCACCTTAAAACTATTTATTAATATAATAAAACATATTTAAAACGTGTACAAACCAACATTTGAAGTATACTATCTCACATTTTGGGAAATTCACACAGATTTAGTAACAAGGCAGCAAATGGAATTGTTTCCCTTTGGGCTCTTACTACAGCTTTTTGATACATCTCCTTTACTTATTTAAATAAAGTTATAAATGAAAGCATTTCTAATGCATGGGTAATGTTGTCTCTTTGAGTCATTACAGTGTTTTAGATCCCTATATCCTTTTGATGTGAAAAGTTTATTATACTATTTACTTAATTTTTTTTCTTACTATATAGTTTTATCAGAATGTGGCTTTCCCCTTAGATTAAATCAAGCAGCTGTCATGCTTACTAACTCATGCAACCGATTACAAACTAAGCCAACAATGTTATGACAGGAAATCAATCTAAAATTGTAGACAATATGGACATAATAATTTTGTGTCCTTGAACACCGAGAATCGTTTTGTAAGATAAGGGATTATTTAGTACTTTAAACTGAACGACAGTCATAACTCTATTTGGAGATAAAAAAATAGAGTTTTCTGTTCTCAGCCTACAATCAGCCCTTACATCTTATAAATCTTCTTACACATAAATATAAAACAGTTTTTGATGGTTACTCTAAAAATTTTTAACTCTAGTTATTTAAATCTGGTGGTTCTGAATTTTAATAACTTACACTGATTAACACAGGAAGACCAACACCAGGTACAGTGTCACACTTCAACAGGATTGTTTTACATCCACATAGGCAGAGGACCCAGGCAGCTGTGGGTCAAATGGTAGACCTGCTGCTTTCTATGTGAACCTTCAGCAAATTACTTGATCACCCTGTGTCTCAGTCTCTTATTTAATCTATAAAATGGAGATGATAATAGTACCTATTTGGGAGAGATCTATATAAGGTATTGAAAGTGATAGAATATAAAAAACACCGTTTATATCTGCTACAGTTACTATATATACATGTCAATATATACAGTTTTTTAAAGAAATATTATTGTTATTGTTCCTGTTGCTATGAATGCCTTTGACTTAAATTGCTCATGATTTTGTACTTTAGTTTATGGAACCCTGAACCGATGTGCTTGAACTAATAATGGTCAATATCCATCTATGTCCATATAACTAATTATCCTCCCAACCTTTGAGTCGTCAGTACTCATGATTGTGAATTTTGAAAATCATATTCTGAAATCTTCTTGCCGAAAGGTTCTGACTTTCCTGCTGCAGCTCAAGCTTTAGCTTTGACAACAATCTTTGTTCCACGGGACCTGAGTTCAGAGAGTCTCTTGGCAGTTGATCATTGTGTTGGAAAATTCCAGCAGAAGTGCCCTGATGAAAGAAGTTTTCATTGGCATGGAAATATAGACATAAAATATTGAAATGTACAAGAACCAGGATATTTTTCAGAGAAGGCAAGGCAACTCAAACTGCTTTTAAATCACTGAGCTAAAAATCAGAAATCCTGGATTTTTGTGTCAATTGAATAACTTGCCTATTAAGTCATTTAAATGAGCTGAACTCAATTTCTTTCCGTATCATACACCTATCCCATGATTAGAGAGCCTACCATAAGTCACCCACAGGAAATGTGGTTCTGGAACTTGGGAATGAGATTGGGGCAACTTTCTTGTTCTTTGCCTATTCATTTTCCATATGATAACAAGAACAAATGCCACTCTTAGATGAGTCACCATGTCCCTTACGCCTTAAAAACTAAAAAATATTCAATGATTCTAGTTATTTTTTGCCTGAAATCCAGTTTCTCTTATGGTTGACACAGTCTTATATGACCTAGTGTCTCCCACCCCTATTCAACTATACGGGATTTCTGTCAGTTCATCCACTTTAAAGGGAATCAAGCATTTCTTCTCATCACAACACATATGATTTCTCACACTTCCCAATTCATATTTATTTACTTGAATTTTTAGTCCCTTGATAGAGTTTTAGCTCCCTTTGGGCAGGGACAATATGAGTTTTATTCAATGTTGTAACCTTAGCTTTGAGCACTCACTATAAATGCATAATACAAAATATTTTAAAAACAAATTAACCAACATACAACCATAGTTTTGAATACCAGCTTCAAGTTGATCCATCCCAAAGCATTATTTCCAGCCCTGGCCTCCCTCTCAAGCTTCATATTTGTTTATCTGAATTTCTGCTGAACTCTTCAGCTAAAAGTTTCACAAGAAGCAAAGAGTTAATATTTCCAAATAAATGGGCAGTTATTTCCCCCTTCCCTTCTCTTCTTCCTGTATTAGTCTTAGCTGGTGGCACCCCTATCAAATCAGTCAGCCAATAAGGAAACCTATGATTTTTTTTTTAACCTGCACCTCTCACTATTTATATGGGAAAAAACAAAAACAAAAACAAAAATCACAAAAATCTATCTTGTAAGTCTGATGACATTGCTCTGCTAAATAAGGTTTGTTAATGGATCTCCAGGAAAAAAATAAAATAAAATGAAGGAGGCTGACAGATCTTCTCTGAGAAAAATGAAAATCAGAGAAAACAGGGCAACTGTATCCCACTGTACAGTGATCTTGGTGGAGGGAAACCAAGAAGGTGGAGCAAGTTATAGACGATGGCTTTAATGAGAAAGAAAAAAAGCCAACCAACTAACCACAGTACCCACTGAAATGTGAGATGTTAGCTAAGGGCCAGAAAACAGACTCTAGGGGAAACAGAAATAATTAATATTTTCAGAACATTTACTTTGTGCCGAGTGTTTTAAATATATTACCTTATCTTTCATCACACAATAAAGTGCTCACCTATGTTCCCCATAAGTGAAGAGAAGTTATCTGGCCGATTATACAACATTCTGGTAAAGTAATGAAACTTACAAGGTTACCAACAATATTTGTTGAAAGAATAAATTCATGTTGGCAAGAAAAACATAGATTTAGAAAGGTTAAGCTATATACTTATGTTTTTGCAGCATAAAGTATCGAAGAGTTCAAACTAAAGTCTCTCGTATCAAAGACTTCCTTATAATCACCATAATGTGTTTCCTCCTTTAGAGTTAAGCACTTTCCTCCATCCAGGAGGTCCCAGGATTTCTGGGATTTCTATAAAGAATTGCTATAAATGGTAGTAAACCAATCCAGTGATTAATTTAGGACTAAAGAAGTCACCATTGATAAACACTTCTAAACTGTAGACCTAGGAGGACAATACCATTGATGGCAGAGGTAGATTTTGGGACCAGATTCCTTTTTTTTTTTCTTTTTTAAGGGTAATGACATGTGTTCCACTGCAGATCTGCAGAAGTAGATACAAATCTGTAACTGCCCACGGAAGTGAAAAGGTTGATAGCAGTGACAAGTGGCTCTTGATTTTCTAAAGTGAGTAAAGCTCAAGATAAATATTTGAGTATCACTAATGTGGAGCTGTTGGCTGAAGCTACAGAAAGAGATGGATTGTTCTTGACAGGGATTGTAAAGGGAGAAGGGGGTTGAGAACAAGACTTTAAGAAATAGCTGCACAGAGAGGATGGGGAAAGAAAATTGACCCAGCAGGGAACACAGAGGAAGAGTAGTCATAGATACAGCACAGCTTCTCCATCACATGACAGTGGAACTGGCAGAAGGGTCAGTAGTTCAGGTTACTGGAGTTTCCAAAGCACAGGTGTGACAACGTAGCCCCGTTCACCCAAGTGAAATAAGACAGTGTGATGAAAATGAAGAGATGTTTCTTTTAGTTCAAAGATTGAATGTGAACCAGCAGTACTCATTGGGGTACTCTCTGTTAGCTGCCAAGAAAATGGCCCTACACTATTGGCCCCTCTGACAGACTTGTGGGTGTTTCAAGTCAAACCCTAAGCAAAATCTCTGCCTTTGCTCCCTGTGGTATCCTCAGACCTAGCAAAGGGGCTAAACGTGTGGCTGGCAGGTCGAAGGGATGATAAATTAATACACACATGTGCATTGAAAGAGTTCTGTCCTATCTGCCAGTCCCACCCTGCCTGGCCAGCAGCTGCCTAAAATAACTGAAGATCTAAAGAATCTGGAAAAATGGATGCTGTCATATCAGTGAATCTGAGATTCTCATATATTGGAATCACCTATGGTATTTGTTAAAATTCTAATTTCTCAGTCTCATTTCTAGAGATTCTGAGTCTGTGGATCTGCTTTGGGCCAGGTACCTGCATTTCTAAAAAAGGTTATAGATGTTTCTGTTGTTGGACTGTCCTCTGAATATATTTTTTAAAATAATGCCCTAGGTAACAGATGCTGAGAAAATCTTGTTGATAAATTTCAACTGGATTGAAATATATCTGAGCAGATACTTTCATTTTTGACTTATAAACAACACTTTGGTTATTAATGTTTTATGACTATATTATTTGCTCCAAAATAAATGATTAGTGTGCATATATGAACTCAACCTTTTTGCAACTTAATGATATTAAGTGATATTAAACACACTATTGTTTCCTGTCCTAGAAAATGATGACCAAAATTAATCAAATTTTGAGAAGACTGAGGGCATCATAAATTATGACCTAAACCCTCTCGTGTTTGCACTTTGATAGATTACTGAAGGGAGCACGTTCAGAAGGCAAGGGGCTCTCCACCGACAATATCCTGCTTTAAATTCAAGTCTAAGAATAGATGAGATTAGAGCCAGCTGCAACTGACATGACATGGAGTCAGGGATGCAGTACTTTCAGAAATAATTAGGTCCCAACACATTCAGAATTTTAGAAATAATAAACGAAACCTTGAATTGGCCAAAGAAATGGAATTGGTGCTCACCTGAGAGCACAGGTGTTTTGTGTTTGGTATTCCTCGTCTTGCCCACGAGGCAAGCAGATACGCTCAGTACAACTTAATGAATCTTCTGGGAAGGCCTCAGAGAGATTACCTCATAGGAGCTCAGCACAGGAAGTGTCAAAGACAGGCTAACCGTCGTGCGATGCTTAGGTGAGAAAAAAGATAGACTTTTGAACATTATTGACTGTAGAAGCAGAATAATTCACTGATATACGCACAGGATCTGATAGATCCCTGAAGAATCACCTCATGGACTGCGAAACACCAAACAAGACTGCTACCTAGTTGTAGTTTTTTTTTTTTTTTGATGTGTTGCTGTTTCTTGTACTTTCATTTTTAAAGGCAGTGTTGTTTCATGAAGGTGGTAATCTCACTTATTTCACAAAGACTAATAATATTTATTATGAGTCAGACATTGCTCTAAGAGCTTTGCAAACATCAACTCATCTATTTCTCATATCCATTGTAAGGAAAAAGACACTAAAGCCAAAAGAGTTTAAGTCACTTGACCAATGTCACCTGCAAGAAATGATGGTAGTAGATCTGGGAATCACACTCCAAGGTCAGTCTTCATGCACACTATCTGTTATGTTGCCTTTTGCTATGTTCTACTGCCAAAGTTCCTGGGACCCAGGGACTCAGTTTACACACTGATGTCCTTTATAGACGGTCTTTAGACAAATACGTTTTGTAGGCTATCCATTGTACAATAGATGTATTAAGATGTTTCCAAGTCAAATTGAATCACATCACAAAATTATATTGGCGCCGGCAGTAGGTCAATAGCCTGGATCTGCCAGACTCATGAATCCTGCACATGGGCCTTGTTCTCACCTCTAGGAGTGTTCTCTGACTAATTAAAGGCAAGGTGGTCAGACACAAACACCTAGAATCAAACTAAAGAGCCTGGTTGTTTCCCACTTCTGCTATCTCTGGTTACACGTGTATAATATTGGGTGATCTCTTTGCTGGACAATTAAATGAGAAAGAAATATTAATGCTAGCTTTTGTGTGTTACTAGCAGCAGAACACTGTTTTCCATAAAATGCAACCCACACTTTCTGCAAAAGCAAATATATAAAACAAATTAGAGCAGAATCATTAAGTTTAGGAAGGGGGTGAAGAGTGATTGGGAAGCAAATTACTTGCTTGTCTTTTGATCTGCTTTTCTTAGATGATCGTAAGTCACTTCGTAGTAATGAACTTGACACTTCACAATGAACTGTACAGCTACACTGAACTTAAAAGTTTTGGACTTTACTGAATTGTTTATAACCTGCTTATTTTTATTTGTACTATAGTTCTGCTTCTAGACTGTGGTTAGTCTTCTGATTTTCGTAAGGATAGAAGTTGTTGTCCCAGAGCTCAGCAGTAATCACTGATAAATTGAAAAATCATACAAAAACTGGGATTTGTAGCCATAACATATCTCTTTGATGTGAATGATTAAAAATATTTCAAAATAACTAAGTATTGAGATCTTTCCTCCCAAGGTACTGTCCATGCATGCTTGACAATCTTGAGTGGTGCCCAAAGACACAACGAAACTACCTTGGACATGACCTACATCCAGTATAAGATGTCAGGGCATTATGCATAAGCACTAATGAATCTCATAAACCGAAAGAAATCTAGGGTCAAGGAAGCTGGTGTCCTACTGTCTTCTCAGAATTCCCAGTGAAAGGGTGGGTTCACTGAATGGAGCAGAAACTATGAAATAACAAATGCCAACAGCCAAATCCAAATTTATCTCATGACATGCATTTATCCTTAGGAAATAATGTTCAAATTTTATTAATCACAAAACACATTTATATATTCAGCTTTGCTCACTAAACCAAAGCTAGAAGCCCAGCTGAACTGAGATTCCATGAGTGTATGGGTATGTTTTTATAATATCACTGCAACTGTGAAAAGGAATGTTAACATCTCAGTGGGGACCATTTCAGTATTAAATATAAATTCAAAAGCTTTTGTAGTAGAACACACTACATAACTATTATTATTATTACGTGTTTCTCAGTGTTGTGAAACTTGATGAGTTAGAAGAAATGTCTTCTGAACATCAAGGTACATGTGAACATATGTTTTGATTTTATCCTATTTTAATTCTCATGTGTCTATTTTCTTTGGAGAATTATGATGTTGTTAACAATATATTATAGGCGCTGGCTTCCTTTGTGGTTAAGCTTTAAAATGTTAGTTTTGCCGAAAACATAATCTTAAGTCCAACAAGCAATTCACCTCAGTGAAGGACGATAGAGAGTTGACGACATGCAAGTCATAAGTCGTAAGTACTTCACTTGATGGTATGTGTGCCTGGCTCTCCTGTGGCCAAAATTGATGCCACTTCTTAGACAAATCCTCTAGTGGATAAATGTCTGCAGAGTTCTATGGCAAATTGCTATATAATTCTTTGCATGTAAGGAGAAGTTAAGCCAGAAGTAAACCACTTCAAGTTTGTGACTTGAAGTGACTTCCAGGGAAGGATTTTTTCCATCTTCTGAGTCTCCAGGATTCCCAGGGAGGCTGAGAGCTCTCATATAAACATGTAATGCCTGAGAACAGCATAAAAACCTGCACACTGTGCCTTGAGGTTTTGGCTCCATTTCCCTCTAGTCGTCTGGAACCTCAACTTATCTACTATATGCATTCTAAAGCAGAATGAGGTTTATTCTTCTCTAAAATATTTTGAAATTGGAGAAGTCCATATACCTGAAATAGACAACATTAAGCATATTATTCATGATTTATATAAGAATTCTATTTGTGTTACAGTATTTTGAAAAAAATAGTTCTTTCATAGTATTTGAGTCATATTAATATATATTACAGCAGGAGAAGCAATTATATAATGAATTTTTCTAATTTGAGCTGTATCATTGCCTCAGCTTTTACTACTTCATTGGAGAAATTAACTTGTGTATCCTCAGGTTTCTCAGGTATTAATTTTGAAAGTTAATGAAAATATTGAAAAATTTGTGTGTAGATTTGTTTATCATGAGGAACTGTTAAACTATATATATAGTTGCATATTGTATGCATTTTGGAAGTGCTGTAATTATAGCAAAAATGACAATTGTGGTAAGTACATCTTCTAAAACATGAAAAATATTTTGGGGTAATAAGCTCCAATTCCTGGGTAATAGCTAGGAGTTCTTTGGGAGATAAGATACTATCTATGTATTAGGAGAAATAAGAATTATTCTTATTAGCTCAGTGTACAAAATAAGGTCAGTTACAGGCATAACTTGTAGATGTTGTGGGTTCGGTTTCAGAGGGCTACAGTAAAACAAGTCACGTTAACTTTTTGGGAGGTTTCTCAGTGTATATGAAAGTTATATTTACACTATACTGTAGTCTACTAAGTGTGCAATAACACTGTATCTTAAAAAAATGAACACACCTTAATTAAATATACTTTATTGCTAAAAAATGCTAACCATCATTTCAGCCTTCAGCAAGACATAATCTTCTTGCAATAGTAACATCAAATTTTACTGATCACAGATCACTATAACCCATATAATAATAATGAAAAAGTTTGAAATATTGCAAAAATTACCAAAACGTGACACAGAGGCACAAAGTGAGCCAATGCTGTTGGACAAATGGTGCCAATAGACTTGCTAGACCCAGAGTTGCCACAAACCTTCAATCTGTAAAAACTCCAATATCTGTGAAGTGCAGTAAAGCAAAGCACAATAAATAGAAGTATGTCTGTATATGCAAAGCACAAGGCAAAAGATTTGGGATAAGTGCAAACAATATTTTGACAGTTAAACAATAAGTAAACTGTCTTATGGAATAAATAGTTTCCTGTTATAGCTAGTTTCAACTCTGATGAGGGGTGAGAGAATGCAGGAACAAGATTAATTCACTTATATTTAAGTAAGAAATGTCTTTTGTGTACCAGGGACTGGGCTAGGTGTGGGTGTTATATGGGGACCAGCAACTGTGTCTTCCTCAGTGCAACTCCCAGTTACAAGACAAGTTCTATAGCCAATAAATATACCAAATGAGTTTCCTGCAAGGTGCTTCAAGCAAGCAGGACCCACTATGTGTGGGCTCAACTTTGCAGATAGAGGAAAGGAAGTGTGAGCTGTAAGCATATTTTCTCAGGCACTTACAATTCAATTAGAAAATAAAAATGTCACACAAATGAGCAAAACAAAGACTGCTTTAGAGACTTCAGGATAGTAGTTATGATGGAACTGAGGTTAAGGGTAAACTCATAGTAGGTTAAAGTCCTTTGCAAATGATGTCTTTTCCTTTAACCTCTAAGTGCCTCAGGATGGATTTTTTTTTTGCTTCTTTGTCATATTTTTATATTTTATCCGTTGCCTAGTGATTATCTTCCAAGTAGTGGCACTTAACAAATGATATGAACAGTAACATTTGCTACTATTATTATTATTATTTTAATGGTGTGGGATTTGACACAGAATGACCTTTGCTCAGGACTCACACGCCCTGACTTTAGCAGTTAAATGCTGGGCTACCACTTCGACATAACCATGTTTTGATATTTTGGCTTACTGCAATATTAAGTCACGTCAAACTCTGTTTTAACAACATATTTTAAATGGTGTTCCAACAGACTTTAATTTTTTTAAAAGAGTTAAAATATTATAACCACTAAAATCTTTTTTTGTCAATTTAAATCAAGATGGAAAAAAGCATACATGATGCAAATTGTACCATCATTGTAAATGACATAATTTCTTACTGTATATAAGCTGAAATTTCCACTGACTATCCCATTTATATGATGATTTTCATAGTGAAGTGAAATGCATGAATTCCCTATTTCAAATGCATTCAGCTGTAGTAACTGGCGAAAAAAATCTATTCCTTTAAGGTCATTCTTGCCTGTTGCAGATCTCTGAAAGCTATAGCTTTCAGGGCATGAATGCTATCTCTTGAATTAAGATGATGCCTTTGGGGAATGGGCCTTTTCTATACTATGTTTTACATTTAAAGAAGGGTATTTCTCTGAGGATATAAGTCCAATTCCTTGCCAAACTTTAAATTCAATTTAACCATTTATTGCAGCTCTTCTTTATCTCTTGATTTATTTTCAATTACACTACATTTAAATATTTGAAATTCTCTAATCTATGTAAATTATAAATTAACTTTATTGACTTCTTATTTAGTGATCAAATGTTAAAACACAATTACTCTGAATCTCTTTGTCTATCTCTGATCCTAAAACAATTTACGTGTAATTTCACATCATTAGTACAAGTTCTATTCTTTCTAAGCTTTAGAAATGGGAACAAAATCTTAAACACATTTAATTCAAATATGTTAAAAGCTTCCCTTAAAAGCTTTCAAGTGAAACTGCTCTTTTAAGGTTTTTAACCATTGATTTGAAGTTTGGTACCTGCATTCCTCAATGATTTCTTCAATAAAAATACTAATCATAAACTCACCCATACAAAAACTACATTAATTACATTAAATTAAAAAAAAACAGAATAAGTGAGGAAAACAAAATTGTTTCTTCCTTATATTCTAACTTTGACCAAATCTAATAAAGCTTATCAAAATTAAAAATAAACAAATATGGTGATTATATCTTAAAAACAATCTTTCATTGCATGTAAATCTATGATTTTAGCTACTAGTGAGAGGTATTAGAGTGTTTACAAAATACACTCCTCTGAATGTTAATATATATTGTTGAAGAAACAGATTTCGTATTTACAGAAATATATAGATTACTGGCATAAACAAAGGCATGTAATTTTATATCAGGGCTTCTAAGTGGCTCTTAATATTCTTATTAAAATGTTAATAATTGCAATACATACTGTTCATTATTTGTTATCATTTATTTGGAAATATATATCATTTGAGATATTTTCAGTCACAGGAAATAGAAAACACAACTAAGCATGTCTTAAAAATTAAGATGGAGGGGTGTGAATTGCTCAGTGGTAGAGCATGTGCTTACCATGTGCAAGATCTTGGGTTCAATCCCCAGTACCTCCATTAAAAAAAAAAATTTAGGTAAGGGGACTTCTAGTTTCTGGCTCCTATGTAAGTAGCTTGGTAGCTGCTACTCTGTCCTAACCACAAGTGAAAAGATGCACAGACTGAAAAATCAACAATTCTTCTTAGATCCCTAAGACAATGGTGAACACAAGATAAACTACTGCCCTCAGTACTGGTGAGACAGGCAGGACAATTCAGGGGTTCATGGCTTAACAAGCCAGAAACTCACAAACAGAAGCCCCCCTGAGAACCAGTGTCAGGATAGGAAATCCTAGACTGTAATTAAGGAACTTCTGGAGGTTCAGTATTAACAACTGAGTACGAATGCTGAGTATTTTGAATATTTTGAGGTTTACCTCCAGGAGCTTGACTAGCTTTTCAAAGTAAATATCAGAGAAAAATCCCCAGGTCTTCAGGCAGTGGAAGGGAAATTGAAACTATTTTGTGTTACACCAAAGTACTCTGTTCTTCTTAACAAGGTTTGCCCTCAAGGGAAACAAAACAGAGTATGTATAACCAGCTGGATGTTGACAGAGCCTAGCTGACCTAGGGAAGGGCAACACTCAACTCAAGCCATCTCCAGCCTACCTGGCAGGAGAAGAGAAATACTGAAGCAAGTCCACTCTATCCATCTTGTTCCACCGAAGGGGAGAAACTCTTGTGAAGTTCACAGTCCAGAGGCACAGGGTCACTAAAACACTGAGACCTAATCATAGGACTTCAGTACACTTCCTCTCTTCCCGTACCTCTCCACACTACTAAGGCCTATTTACAGCAGTTCATTTTTTCCTTTGTGCATCATATCTGGGTATCAGGAAAAAATTAAAGACATACAAAAAGCATAAAAACAAAACAAAACAAAAAAACCACTGTAACAGAAGATGGCCTTGGATGGGCTTATTAGTAGGCTAGACACAGATGAGGAAAGAGTCTTTGACTTAGAGGATATATCGACAGAATCCTTGAGCACTGAATATCAAAGAGAGCAAAGACTGGAAAAAAAAAGAACAGAATATTCAAGGACTGTGGGACAACTATAAAAGGTGTCGCATACATAAAATGGGAGTATCAGAGGGTAGAGAAAGGAGCAGAAGGCATTTCAATGAAGACTAAGAATTTCCCCAAATTAATATCAGACACCAAACCACAGATCCAGGAAGCTCAGAGAACAACAAGCAGAGTAAATGCCAATACAAATGGAGGCATATTATGTTCAATCCAAAAAAAAAGAAAGATAGAGGAAAAATATCCCAGAGAAAAATCTGAAAGAAGTGGGGGTGGGTAAAGCTAGGGAGAGGGAAACACCTGACCTACACAGGAACAGAGTTAAGAATTACATCCAACTTCCTCTCAGAAATCATGTAAGAAAGAAGAGTAAAGTGAAATATTTAAAGTGTGCAGAGGGAAAAAGCCACTAACCTAGAATTCTGTACCCTGGAAAATTATTCTTCAAAAGTGAAGGAGAAACAAACACTTCTCTGACAAACAAAAATTTAGGAAATTGTGGCAGTAGACTATCCTTGCAAGAAACATTTAAAAAAATCCTTTAGAGAGAAGAAAAATAATATTGATCAGAGACATTAATCTACATAAAGTAAAGAAGCATGTTGAAGGAATAAGTAAAGTTAAAATAAGAACTTTTGTTTTTCTTACTCATGATTTATTCATATTCATAATAATACTAACAAAGTAGTCAATTATGTATGCTTATGTACATATCATATAATTATATATCTACATATATATGTTTATGCATGTTTATATATAAATGAAATGACTGAAGGCAATGATACAGGGATGGGAAAGAGGAATTAGGATTATTTGTTATTATAAGGTACTCACACATTCTGTGAAGTGGTATAGCTTGTTTGAAAATGGATTGGATTAGCTGTAAATGTATATTGCAAATTTTAGGGTGACCACCAAAAAAGTTTTTCAAAAAGTATACTAGAAATTAAGGAGAGAAAATGGAAGATATAAAACCACAAAATGCAGGGGAGAAAACCACAAAAGGCAGAAAAAGGTGGAAAACAAAAATAGGAAAAGGAACAAGAGCAGCAAATAGAAAACAGTACAGAATATGATAAATATTAATCCAATTATCTCAATAATCACTTTGAACATCAATGGTCTAACTTACATTACTTGAAAGACAGAGACTCTTAGAGTGGACAAAAACAAGACCCATATATATTTATGTCTATAAAAAACACATTTTAAATATAAAATGACATATGGGTTAAAAGTAAATGGATGGAGGAAAATATACCCTAAAATACTATCCCTAATCAAATGAAAGAAGGATTAGCTATATTAATAACAGACAGAGCCAGTGCCAAAGCAAAGAATCTTATCAGCAATAAATGACACTGTATAATGATTAAACAGTCAATTTTCCAAGGGGCCACATTCCAAGAAATAACCCTTAACATATATGTATGTAACAACAGAGTGTCAAACTATGTGAGGCAAATAAAATTAATAGAATTGCAAAGAGAAATAGATACATTTACTACCATAGTTGGGCACTTCCAGACCCCTCTCTCAGAAGTGGACAGATCCAGGAGGCAGAAAATCAGTAAGGAAATAACTGAATTTAACAATACCATCAGTCAACTGGATACAATTGACAGCTAGAGACTACTTCATCCAACAACAGCAGAATACACGTTAATCACAAGCCTACGTGGGACATTCACTAAAACAGACCATACTCTGGGCCATAAAGCACATCTTAAATTTTGGAACCTGGGATTCCATGTTCAGAGTTAAGTTTGAGAGTAAGCATCTGGGAACAATATAAATTATCTAATCAAGAAGGAAACAAATAAATAAATATAAAGAACACCTTGGAATTTTCTTCTTTAAAAGCCAACCTCTTTTCCCTTTCTTCCATGTAAAACTAAATTTGGTAACATCTTATTTCCATTGAAACCTACACGGAAGAGAAAGGGGATGTGACAGGAAAATTGTGACTGAAAATTTCAGGTTTTGTTATTAATTGTTTGTTTGACTCCACTAAACATAGTATAAATATTTAATGCAAACATCTTTAACAAATTAAATGTTTTCCTGGGAGATGCATTTTAAAACTTCAATCACTTCTTTTGGCTACTGTTCTAAAATTGGAATCCTATTCATATAGGAAGCAGATAGTCCGAGTATATAAAAACTATAATTGAGAACACAATAATTGTTTTAAAATGAGATATTTAAATAGAAAATTTTTATGAATAACAATGTTTTAGTATGATACAAAGCACAAAGATTATAAGTAAATATACAGTATTCTCTAAAATGTGATTGTCTTAGGAATAATCTTGTGGCAGAAGGAGCTTCATCCTGGATATTACTAGTCTATCCAGTTATCCTGACTTTTTTTCTCTCTTACTAAACGCATCACAGTTGTATTTTACTGAGTAGTGTCAGGTTCAACATGGTAGTAACTCTACAATTAAGTAAAAATGTACTTAATTTCATTAAAGAATTGCTCCATCATCTGGAGTTACCATATTTAAAATATATGGTTTAAATACAGGAAGATTATCACATTTAATATAAAATGTATTGCATTGAAGTGGGATATTTTAGAATACATGTATTCATCTTTGTAATAAGCGGTCTAGCATAAAACTGTGAATATAATAGTTACTTAAAATATATTTGGTGAATTGAATTCATTATCTTCACTTAAAAGTTTCAGGACTCCAATTTATAGTTTAAAAGATTTATCTCATCTAGCTTATCACATTTTTCTTAAAATGTTAGTTATTTAATGTAATTTAACCTTATTAGGAACATTAGCTAATATGATTGCTTCAAAAATTCTTCACCCTACTGCATGGAAAAGTGTCACTTCATGCTACTGTTATGAAGACTGAATCACAGAATGTTGGCTTGTGGGTGAGATGAAGGTGCTTAAAAAGTTTTGTGGAGATTAGGTATAGAATAGAATACTCAGTTATGAGTATTCAAGAGCTTCTTTCTTGAATTGTGAGAATTTCCATAAACAGGGAAGGATTGGATGAGAGAGATACTCAAAGGTAAGATATAGAAGTAAGATGATTTTTTTTCTGGGAAAAATGGCCAGTTCACTGCAGCAAAGGATACAGGATTTGAAGTAACGATGAGACTAGAAATGTCCATTGAGATCGAGTTTTGATTACCATATATCTTGAGCACGTGTTTGTCTTTCTTGATAACATTCCTGTATAAATGCAAGCAACTGATTTTTTTCACCCTCTGAGATCTAGGAACAACTATTTACTTCTAAATGCTTTTAACAATTTTCTGATCAAGATAGTCTGAATATCGCTATTCAAGTTTCCTCCTACTTCTTAAACTCAAATATATCTCTTCTGTTTTCCACATCTCAGATTCTTTCTGGTGTTTAAGCTCCTCTTGCTGTAGTTCCACCTCTTGGAATGAACTGAAATACTAGTAACAAAATGTCTGTGGTTTTGTGAAAAATACATAAGGTACACACATCACAGGGTAGCCACAAAATATTTTGGTTAGAAACAAACTTAAATCTGGTTTACTTTCTTTTCTTTTTTTTTTTTTTTTGCTCAAAAGGATCATTTCAACATTTTGCAGGAAGATTTATAGGGGAAATCATCCTATTATCAATTGTCAAAGAATAAGTTTCCCTGATTCTTATTTATAGCCCTCTGTGTGCTCTGTACAGGTAATAAGACGATAAACAGACAGGAGGATAGTCCTGGGGTTATGGGGAAGAAACACTGGGGTTTGAGAAAATAGGTTTAAATACAATTACTTCTCGATCAGTCCAGATCTGGCTCTAGATTAGGGACGAAATAATAAACTACCGTTTGCATGAAAATAGTGGCAAATTTGTACGGGCAAATGTTAAAGCAGAAAAATCTTTGCATATAAAGAGGGAGCTAGTTTAGTGTTTCACTGACTTTAAAATGATGTATTTTATTTGGGATAAATAGTTTGTCTTTCTTAATGCTGAACTGTGGTACTACATATTTTATGCTTAAGTAATACTGTCACTTTTCATTTGCTGACTTATCCGTTTTATCTATAACATTTCTGTGCATCCATTCATTAGCAGTGAACCAAACCAGACGTTAAAGCTATCGGATCCCAAAGTCAGGTACGTACGTATTCATAATAAAAGACAGTTGAACTCAAATGCTCAGTAACTGGATGAGATGATCCTTCATTATCCAAACATCACAAATAAACCACACATTTCTGAATCAGACTATATTAAATATACATAAATATGATTAGTTGCTAATAAGTCACTTAGGATACAGTTACATTTTCTTGAACACTCAGCCCTTGTATTCGTTTTTCTTCTTCTTTCTCATTTTTACTATTTGGCACAGTGCTCATGCATTTGGATATATATTTTAAAATTTCAAGAGTTGGAAAAAGCTATATGTATTTAAATATTTATTTCAGTGTTAACATAGTGAAGAATGAGAGTCACTCTAAATATCCAAAAATAGAGTGTGATGAATTAAAGTAGGGCACAATCCCAACTTAATTTACACTCTCAAATTACAATTACATAGATTGTATGACAACATAGAAATATATTCAAACTGGGTAAAATTTTGATATAGACTCTGACTGCAATTATATATATCCTGCTATAGAAAAATGGTTAGGATGATAGTTTGAAACATGGCATACTCATACACAGTCATGCAGAAATATGAAGGCATAAAAAAAAACAAAGATATACAAAAGCTGTGTATAAAAATGGTAAGATTGAAGGCAATTCTATTTTTCAGTCTTTCTATGATGTTTTTGAAATAATATGTTAAAAGTAACTAAAATTATAGCCATTTTTATAGTTACTTATTGTTCTTCATCAAGCATTTTGTGAAGTTGATGATGTTAGACTTAAGAATTTGGTTTTAAAAATCTCCATAAGCAAGTCTCCAAGACATTGTTGAATAAGTTATAAAGTATGACACATTGAATTTTCAATCAATAATTTTAATATGGTACTAGTGTTAACATTTGGGTATCATTTTTGTTGTTTTATTTAGTATAATATTTGTTGAGAATGGTATGAAGTGTTTTCAGAACTTCAAGACAATAAACCACTTATATTTGTGATTATTAGGATTGGTTAATGGGGGACACACAAAGTGAAATGTTTGAGAAATGGGTAAGATTTCAAAAGAAATAGCTTAATCTAGGGCCACAGGAATAACATTTCATCTTAAACAATGCTATTTTCTGGAAGAATGGCATGGTAGATTACTCCCCCATTTGCCTAGAACATACCAAATGAATGCTATTATTGAAATATAATTATGAATAACACCACCCTTTCCTCTCAAAATGTGCATATTTAAATGGTAAGTTATGTGGTCACCTTATCATTCTGTTTAAGAGATTAAAATTAGTTTATTGACCTCACAAAGCACACAGATTTCATCCGTGAAATGGAGCAGAAAGTGAGTTTAAAAGTAACTGTGGAAAATTATGAGAAATACACCCTGGAGAGATTGCTGTAGATGGTTCTTAGAGAGGTCCCTTTCAGATCCAGGTCTTGTTTACCTGGTATCTTACAACCTTCTAACGGGGGTGACATTATGAGACCTGGCTTTTTCAGCACTGAGCTCACTATCTGTCTTTGAAGTTGCTATGTTTGGCTTTGATCTTGAAATCATTTTCCACAGTGTTCTGATGATTACTAATGGTTAAAGTCACAAAGTCAGAACATGACTTTACTTATTCTCTTTTGTAGGCTTAATGGGATGTCATAGCTGAACTCTTAAGTTTCTCTTTGATAATATACCCAAAGTTGTTTTTTCCAAACTCATTTTCCCATCTTTCTGAAAATAAAAGAGACACACATTTGTAGGGGAGGGAAAAAAAAAAAAACGAAAACAAATATGGCTTGGAAGTTTTCTTTCTCTCAGGTGAAGCTTCTGTTATCATAAAAATATAAGCATGCCCAGAGGGTGGACATACACTTTGGTTATTTTAAATACACAAAAAGAGTAAAGTATGTTTGCTATGGTTTAGTTGTTGGTTCTAGAGCTAGATTATGGAAAAATTCAGAATGATTTCAAATAGAAGGCTGGGCAGGCATTTAATTCTAAGATTCAAATATCCTAGAAGAGTTTTTATAAACTGACATCTCTTAGATTGAAGTTTCTAGATCATCTGACAAAATACTCCATTCTCTGTCCCCTGCTTTTGTTAAGGCAATTTTAAGAACATTCCTATATAAAAATGATGGGTTCATTTTCAATATCAAATGGAACATAAGTTCCCGAATAACTCATGAAACCGTGCTATGATCTGAGAAGCAGATTAAATGGACATCGTCGCTGTTGGTCTCTGCACTCCATGTGGCAATTACTAGCAAGTAGTGGAGACCAAGTGATGACATTTCACCGGGGGGGAACCAAGAATGCAAGCAAATGCCCACTTAATTGTGTTTACTATGTTTCTGGAAATGCCAAAGAAGTTTCTTGGAGTTAAAAATTGCTTCAGTGGCTCCATAAACCCTTAATGGAGAAATCTGTATGGGAGAAATGAAATTTAAAGGAAAAAGCATTCGAAGCCCACAGAGCAGCAGGTTTATGGATTAAACATCAAGTTAACAGCACACAAAGGAGGGGAAATTTGTGAAAATCAGTGATACAGGGTGTCTTTCAATAAGAAAGGTGACTGTGACACCCAACATAGCTCGTGGTTTCCAAACAGAAATACGAATTAGAGATAATGGGGCACAAAAGAACCTGTAACTTTTATCTGTCCCTGCTTCCGTCTAAAGACAATTATTCCACCCGCAACATTGATCTCATTCTTTGCTACCTTCTCTGGAGTTTGCCTCCCTTTTCTTCGGCTTCACTCTTGCTTCCCAGTCTTTCTACAGTCTCAAGTCTACCCCATACATCAAACAAATAAAACTGGGCAATCTTTTTTTCTCCCTGCATTCCATTTTCCTGTAACCACTCCTCTAATTCTATGACTTTCTGTTGCCACTGCTTATTAGTAGTCTGTCCAGAACTTTCAGGCTGGACCACGTGCCCTATTTCTTTGTGTTTTATTGCATTATATTTTACAGAAATGTATGTCATTTCAATTAGTTTCATATTATTAAGCATGTGTTAAGGATCAGGTATTGCTCTGATCCCTGTCGACTGAAAAAAAGAAAAAGCACAACCTGAAAGCTGAGAGCTATGTTTTATTTAGTGTACATTTCTGAGGACTTCAAGCCTGGGAGACAGCTTCTCAGATGGCTCTAAGGGACTACTCTGAAGAGGTAAGGGAGGGGCCAGGATATACAGGAGTTTTTGCAACAAAGACCAGGTAGTCTGAGCATCAAAAGATTACTGTTGAATATAGTTCCCTGTGATATACAGAATACCTTGTAATAGCTTATAATGAAAAAGAATATGAAAAGGAATATACACACATATATATGCATGTAAATGCATCACTATGCTGTATACCCAAAATTAACACAACATTATAAATTGACTAAACTTCAATTAAAAAAAAGATTACTGTTACTTAAAGAAAACTAGATAACTCAAGTTAAGGAATTTAGCACTTTTCTATGAATGGGAAGGTGCAAAAATCTGGGCTCATTGAAATCATTCCTTTGATAGGCACCTTAGCCATCTAGGGCCAGTGTCCTGTTCTTTCCCATCCTGAGTTCCCTCTGGGTGTACCACTGTGGGTGGCAGCAGAGGCTGGGCTGCCTGCTTGTCTCCATCTTGTGTCCCCTGTGGGGGGTGGCAGTAGTGGATGATGATTTGATGGCCTCACCATCCTTTGTTTACTGATATGGCAGGCAATATTTTTCATTCACACTGCTTTATAATCAATTTATTAAATTTTTCATAATGACAGATTGAGGAAAGTACTATTATTAGATCCATTTTAAAGATGAGAAGAATGAGGCACAGAGAGGATAAGAAACTTGAGAACTGGTAAAATGTAGCAGAATTCTAATGGCAGCACACTTAATCCAGAATCCCCTCTCTTAACTGATTTACCATACTGCCTTTCAGAGAATTTTCTATCATGTTCTTTAGAAATGGCCAGGCTGGTGGCAGTGTGGAAGCTTTGGTGGAGAGCTCTATTAGTTGATGCAAGAGAATTAGACAAGGCTTAGACCATATTCCTTTGTTGGCTACACTGGCTATCTAAAGATGTATTCTTAAAGCAGTTGGAAGGATGAGCACACTTTCAAGGTCTAATAGTCTGCATTTAGAGAATAATCAACAAAATATGTGAATGACACACATTTTGATGCCACTCTATACAGAGTTCCAGGCACTATGAACATACAATGGCATCTCTCTGCAGGTACATTTCCTTCACTAAATAAACTCTCTCTTTCGATTCAAAGAAGGGCAGGAAACTGTGGTGCTGTAGCCCTTTGCAAACAATGGAATTCACCAGCTATTCATTTATTCTTTCTTTCTTGTTCTTTGTTTGTCTGTTGAATGTGTGATTACTAAGTACCTAATAAGAACCAGTAACACATGAGATTCACCCAGATTCCTAAGTATATAGAACATCCTGATATTCTGACATCTAATTTAAAGAGAGAAAATGAACAAGTCACATGTTTCATCTGTTACCTCCCACAACGTACTAATACTTTCCCAGCCAATGACAAGGAGAAACAACCCTGGCAGTGTGTCCATCTCTGGTTCCCCTGAAATGTCCACATTAAGTTTGTCCCACTCTGAAGTTCTATTTTCTGCTGCTTTACTTGCCAATATTTCCCCCATATCCCACATTTCAGCCAAGGTTGTGTCATGTCTTAGTCTGTTGAACTTACATATTGACCCACTTGTCTAAGGATGGTTTCCATTATTTCCCAGTCTCTTGCTGAAGTCACCTCGATGATAACTAGCATCTCTTTGTTGATTGCACCTGTTTACCACCAAAGTCTGAGGTCTTTTCCAAGCCTTTGGAGGTTCTCCATAGCTGCTACAGTATCTCACAGAACTTAATGAAAAAAAAAAAAAAAAAAGGAGAAAATTACATTTTAATTGCCAAAGATCTTTGGCCTGGGAACCCAATTATACAAACATTTATACACTGCCCTTTATCTCATTGAGACTACAACATTTCACTGATTTATCTCTAGGAAAATGCAAAAAGTGTAGGATAATGAAAGCATTATGAAATCAACATGTTTCATTTTTATTCATATATATTTTCCTAAATTGGATAAAAGTGACATGTGGCCCCACAGGGTCTCAAACACAGAGCAGATATTTAATAGATGCTAATGTCTCATGATAATATAAACATTTCTAACTTATCTAGGTTACTTTCCTCTTGATAGTCACAAAAAGGCAGACTTTATTGATAGCAATGTTGATCACTTGCAAACACAATAAATCTAGTCTTGTGAAAGAAACAAAAATTATTGACCCAGTAAGAATGACTACTGATTTATTAATAAATACAAGTTGCTCAACAGAGGGCCAGAAATTTGCAGCCTTCTTCACTTAGCATGATGTAGGGGAAAGAACTTGAACTTTGGTGTCAAAGTGTGTTAAAATCCCTTATTTTAGTGTGCACACTATTATTGTAAATAAAGATATTACCCACCATTTCTGAGATTCTCTTCTGTTCTCTGTAAAGCAAGGATAAGATGCTCTAACTTTCAGTGTTCAGGTTATCATGAAATTAGATCTTTTGTCTAAAGCATCTGACGTATTTACCTTGAACATTCTAGGTCTATAATGCATGGTAATCACGATCCACAGTGTCTTAACCACCAGTCACTGAAAAGTTACATTATTTGTTAAAAACTCCATCTTTAATGAGGCATAGTTTTTCACTCAGAATTTTTCTTTAGCCTCTGATTGCACATTAAACACACAACACTCTTCAGAGCAAACTCTTTATCCCAAATAAGTCCACCTTCCTAACCCATAAGCAAACCTTGCTCTCCCTCCTCTCCTGCTGAGAGTCCAAGTCTCTTCTCCTTTAAACCTAAGTTCCATCATTCTTTCAAGGCTGAACTCAGATCCTTCCTGCTTACAAATCCTTTCAGTGCCACTCCAATCCACAATGATCTTGTACTTGAACACTTTATTTTTTTCACTCATATTGCATGTGGTTCTCTAGACACAATAGCTGTTTACATTGTTTTTCAGACTCTGGGGTTGGCAATATAATCACATATGTGGCCATGACTTATCTATACAATTATATTTTGAGTTCTTGCTTTGATGACAATAATAAAAAAAAAACTTATCATTCCAAATCATCTCAATGATCACCTCCTAACCAATTATTCTCTAAGAGTTCACGGCCCATACTTGTGTTTGTATTTATGATTTTGTTGGGTCCAAGAGAGCACCTATACCAGTGACAGTTATTATTTCAGTTTTATTATATTGAGAAGCACCTCTTATTGCTCATAATTCTAACAGAAAGACAGTAACACTCACCTGTGTCTAGTCTTGCATTTATATTTAATAATTGACCAATAAATAGAACTAAACTTGTTTTGTGTGTATGGTAACTAGAAAAAAATTAAGAAACAGAAACCTCAATTAAATAGAACTGGGCAACTAGAAAGGGGAGATTTCATGCCCTTCAATGACAGCAGAGCCCAGTAGGAAGAAGAAATATTCCTCTTCTTCTTGACAAGGATTCAGCCAGTCAAAGCCATGAATTCTTTGTCTAGTGCAGACCCCCTAACTTTCTTTTTTCCCTTCTATAAAAGCAGTCTCCTTCCCTTATTATGTGGGAATTTGCATGTGGCTTCTTGTGGTTGCAGACCTCAAACTGCAATTTTTTACTGATCCCAAATAAACTCATCTTGCTGGAGAAAAATCTAGCAGTCTATGTGTTTTAGGTCAACATAACTCATGAATTTAAACCATTCTGGAATATAAGATTTCAGTTTTGGAATTGTGGTAGCCATGGTTTGTGCTCAGCAATGTCTACAGTAATGTTGTTCTTGGGACTCACAGTAGCCCACAATCCCCAGCCCTTTTATAGTTATGTGGGGCCACCTGGCTAGTTGTAATTAATGTTTAAGACTGAGCAGTAAAAATTATCCTGGATATCACTCCAGTTATTTCTCTGCTGCTAAGCATTGAGATCCTAAATTTAAATGATTGAACCTACCCTAGATAGTCATCTGACATAGAGCATATGATAGAACTTTACTTGTTAAGCCTCTGGGATTTGAGGTTTGTTGTCACTGAAGCAAAATTTTACCCATGAAGACTTATACAGAGCCTGGACTATAGCCATCAATACAGAATTCACATTTTATTACTTTTGTCTTACAAACAATGTGTCACAATAATGTTGCTGATTTGAATTACGTTTTCTTTTTTATTTTTATTTCTATTCGATTTGTAAAATGTGTGAGACCAAATATTGTTTTATTTTTATAGTTCTAGAAATCTACAAGTAAGAGAGTTTCACAGTTATTTATATTTTATATGTTTAAGAAACGTTATCGTAGTGCTAATTTAATTCTACAGAACAAAACTTCAAAAATACTTTGATCTTTTAATGAGGATCCATATATTACTGAAATTTGACAAGTACTCATTTTAATTTTGAATTCATTGATTTTGAAAGCAGATAGACCTGAGGTATTTTCTAAACAGTATCACTTATTAGCTGTGTGGACTAAGAGATAATTTATAACATTTTGAAGCTTCAATTTTATTTTCTCTAAAATCAATATATCAATATCTTTCTTCTGTCATACTTATGGGAATTAAGTGAGATATTTTGAAGATTTATTATGATTCATGTGCCTAGTAAACACTTTGTGAAAATCAAATAAAAATAATGTTTATTAATTTACTTCTGTCTTGTTTCTAATATGTTTTAATAAGTTTTTAAGATTTATAATACACAGGTTTTGTTTGTTCTTTTACATTTGTGTTATACTTCTCATGCTGCTCAGTACAGAGCTTCTATAGAGTAAACTCTGATATCTTTAAAAAATATCTATCGCATTTAATTGAATTATTACTTACTCCCTTGCAAACACGTGGTACAACCACTACCATTTACCCCATAACACAGCATCTGCCTAAGTGCTCTGAGGAACTTGCCCAGGTCCAGGATGCCCCAGCTTTCTCTGTAGCCCATTTCTTTAAAGGCTTATTTTTGGTACCAAGACTGAAAACACATTATTCCATCTCTACTCACGTCACAGCCAATGAACGACTTCTCTAGGTAACATAAGTTATTCAACAGCCATCTGAATGCTAGAAGTACAATGTTGAGCAAAAGGAGAAAATGTCCCTGTCTTCAGGAAGCTTATTATGGGCTGGCAGAAATAGGTAGATCAAAGACTCTCATACGAATGTGAAAATTATAACAGTGATAAATACTACTAAGGAATGCTTCTAAGGAGAAGTGTGTGGGGCTGAAAGAGCTTACACTTGGAGGAAATTCATTGTCTGAGCATTCATGTCAGGGAGAGTTTTTCTGAGAAAGTAACAATTGATCTAAAAAGGAGTGATCTAGCTACCTGAAAGGTTGGTGGGCACAGGTAGAAGGTTTCAGGGGGAGAGGACAGCATTAGTCAAAGCCCTGCGGTGGGAAGAAGCATTAGAATGCAGATCTGAATGGAAATCAGCATGACTCAAATGGAGACAATAGAAGAAAGATGAGTAATGAGACTGGAGAAATAGGCAGGGTTCTTTCTACAGGCAACATTGCAGGGTCTTTTATTTATCCCAAGAGCATTGGGGAGTGATTGGAATGTTTTAAATAAGGTAGAGAAAGTCGGCACATTTTAATTTTTTTTTAACCAAGGCTGTACCAGAGTGGTTGGGGACCAGAATGGATGCAGGTGAGCAAATATAGCAGCTCCAGCCAGCATCCAGGAAACAGATAATAGTAGACTGGACTAAAGCGGTGGTGAAAGAGATGGAGAGAATGGAACACGTTCAAAACCTGTTTAAGGGGAAAATTGGTAGAACTTCGTGATGGGGGAAAGTAGATGTCAAAAGTGACACCAAGATTTCTGGTTTGTATGTGAGTGTGTGTGGTTGAATGGCTAATGGTGCACTTGCCATCTTAGGGAGTGTTAGAACAGAAGAGGATAAAAGGAAAAAAAGATCACAAATTACATTTTAGACACATTGAGTTTGAAAGGCCTTCAAGACAGCCAAAGGAAGACATCAGGTAGGCGAGAGGACATACATTTTGATGTTAGAGATATAAATTTGTGGTGATAACTAAGAGCATGAATTTGGATGAGACTGCCAGGATGTGAGATTTTCCAGGAAGATTCCAAAGTCTAAGATGCAAGGAACACTGATATTTAATGTCCAAAGAGAGAGTGTGAAACTGCAAAAATCAATAAATAAAGCTGTTGAAATGAAAAAGAGTGTTTCATCAAGGAAGGAATGGTCAACAGAAGTCAACTTAGATGAGCAGCAAAGAGTGACAATTTGGACTTCTAGGCACGGATGTATCTATCGGCGATCTCAGAGAAATCTTTCTATTTCAGTAACGGGAATGGAAGGCAGATCAAGGTGGGTGAAAGTATAAGGAGGAAGTGAAGAAGTGAAAGGCGGGTATAAATAATTCTTTCTTGATGGTTAATGGAAAATATGAGAAAAGGACCAGCATTTGAGCATCTAAAGGAAGTCTTTAAATACAGCTGCTGGGGTGGCTACGTGTGTGTGTTAACTAAAATAAAAATTGTCTGCTTTATTTCTGAATTAGTTGCAATTCATCTTACATAATAGATATATTCTTCAAAAGTGAACGTGAATCTAGATTTTGTTAAAATGTTTTAGATGCAACGGGAAAATCAAGAATAATCTTTTGATGAATCACTGCTTACGTCTGAGCAATGTAACCACTGACACCTGTGACTATTGGAGAACTCTGTATTTTTGGTGGTTTAGCTTCTTTAAATCAGCTACACCCATCCACATTCACATGCACTGGACATTTAATCTTGCTAAACGCTCTTAACTTTTAGTGCCATTTCTCAAATTCTGCCGTTACCTGAATTTATTTGCTATTAAATTTGAACCCAACTCTATTATTGATTAGTGTAATGTTTTCACATCCCAGATAAGGGGTAACCAAATAATACTTTTAAGTTAAGAAAAAGAAGGCTTGGATCTCTTGGAAAACCATAGAGATATAATTGAACTTCTCTGATGAAAGTAGTGTAAAGGTATTAACTATTATTAATATCCTTCCACTTAATCTTCCTACACACATTTTCTTAATGGTTTTTAATATCGAAACAAACGGAATCCAATTTCTCACCCTAGAAACAGGCATGTATTCATGAACTACAACGGGGAAATATGCTCAACTCTTAATAATGAAAAAGAATTTAATGGCTAAATAAATCAAATCTTAGATGTAGAATTTTGAGGACAGACTGAAAAGTAAGCCACAAATTCATGTGATTGTGGTAAAATATTACTCATCAATAGAAACTGATATGTGGGTACAAATTAGTTCTTGCTTATGAAAACCTGAGATCTTCTATAACTGCTACTCATCATCCCCTCGGGTAACAGATGAGTCTGCCTGTATCTCACCTATTGATTGGCTCTTTGAATATTTTAAGACAGGGTTTATTTTGCTCCATGCCTAGAATTCTGTTTCTCTCAACTCAATGCCATCTTTAAACAGATCTTCCACTCTTCCCCATCTCTTGATTGTTCATCTTCTGACATGCTCCAATTTGCTTGTATTCCAATTGAAATGTGCAGCTCTGAAACTAATTTAGTATTCTATTAAGTAATTAAGAATTATTTCCACAAACTTATTGAGCACTTTCTTACAATGATCCAGGCACTGGATCAGTAAACAAAGGAGAGAAAAATCCCTGTCCTCATCAGCTTGTATACCACAGGGTATTTTTTTAATTTTAATTCAGAAAAAGAATTGATCATTTCAGCTCCTTTTCTCATTCATTTCTCAAAGTATTTGATTAACCATGCAGGTAGGTTTTCTTGGGCTCCTTTTAGTGTATTTTTGCCCCATTCCCCAGTTTCTCCCTCATTCAGGAATAGAGTATGAAACAAGGAAAGATTATGGTGGAGGGTATATTAACTAGCTCTTACTTCCACTTAAACTACTTTTGTGGAACTATGGCTCACCACTGCTTGTGGGCATAGGTTAAATATGGGGTTGACAGTGAAGTGTTCCCACCACCCCACCCCAAAACAGAGACAACAGGAAACTAAGATTATGCTCTGAAAATCAAACTATGCAGTCAACATACGGTGTCTGGAGTGGACAAATATTCAAAATTATGGAAAGGCTGGCCTCGAGGTAGCAAACTTGTTTTCTGATTATACATATTAGCAACCTGAAGAAAAACTATGTCAATCAGAAAGGGCATACAAGGAGCATTTCAGTCTTAAAAGCCAAGCAAGAATCATAGGTGTTTCTTCAAGTGATACTCTAGACAGAGAGCCTCCTCTAAGGTTGCTATGAACCTCTTGTACATACAAGTGGTATCTTTACAGGTGGATCACTACCACAGGGAAGAAAACCTCCACTTTTAGGGCTGCAAGAATTACACATTCAAATCTCATAGCTAATTCACTTTGTAGTTCTGGGCGTTTGCTAATGTCCCAACTGGTATGTTATTCCTGATTATTTTGCAATAAGTCATCATTTAGCTTTCTAGGCATTAGTCAGCATCTTGGGTCCAACCTACTCTGAGAAACTAGAGTCACCTCTCTGAAATTTCAAGGCCAAAGAAGAGCCAAATCAGATCTGGAACCCTTGTAAGTTCCCATATGGGTGGCCAGTATCTCATCAGTTTGCAAACCCTACTGTACAATGTGCCCAAGCTCTTTCCATTAAAAAAGGACCAGGTTCTCCATTTCTGTCCAGACCCTCCCCAGTGACCGTGAGCATCCTGACAATTTTTATGCCCCACCAAAGGAGCACTTTGCTCAGGGATTCTCTTCAGCTCCTGCAGGCTCTTTCTTCTTGAGTCAGAGGGTCTGAAGTCCCTAAATGCTCTCCAGCAGGGCTTACATGTCCAGAATCCAGTAACTTGTCTACAGATGTCGAGTCAGCAAAGGCAGGGTAAAGGGTGGTGCTCTTTACCGTTCCTTTTGCTCTCCCCCTAAGCCCCTTCTCTAACTTCTACTCTGTCCTTCCTGTTTTGAGTTGCCCTCCCTTCTCTTCTCTCAAGCTCTTTCATCTAGACTTTTTAAAGATTACCAAAAAAATAAATAAATAACTTCTCTGCTACATTTCAGAGAAGAGAATTTTCTTTCAGTTGTCTTCTCGCTCTCTCTCTCTCTCTCTTTTTTTTTTTTTTTGTAAGAGCTTTATTTGTCTTTCACATTCAGGTCTGTAATCATCTGAGTGCTTTTTGTGTGTGTATATGGATTAGAATGTATTTAGGTTTTTTTTCCACTTACTTAGCCTGTGGTCTCAATGCCAGTTACTAAGAAAACCATTCTATTCCTACTCTTATAGAGCCACTTCTGATGTATATCAATGGTCATATATAAAGGAAAGTCTATTTCTAATGATCCCCTATTCTGAATTGTTGGTTATTTTTCTAGCTTTATGCCAAAAGCACTCTGTTTTAATCATTATAACTCTATAAACAGTCTCAGTATCTGGTAGGCAAGTCTGCTCACTTTATCTTCAAGAATGCCTTGATTATTCCTCGGCCTATTTTTTTATTTTTATTTTATATTGAGACATAGTCGATTTACAATGTTAGTTTCAGGTGTACAGCAAAGCATTTCAGTTATCCATATACATAAATACATACATATATTTTCATTTTCTTTTCCATTGCAGCTTATTACAAGAAATTGAATATAGTTCCCTGTCCTATGTAGTAAATCTTTGTTGTTTATCTGTTTCATATATAGTAATGCATATCTGTTAATCCCAAACTCCTAATCGATCCCTCCCCTCCCAACCCCCCTGGTAACCACAGTTTGTTTCCTATGTCTGTGAGTCTATTTCTGGTTTGTAAATAAAAATTTGTAATCTTTTTTAGATTCCACATATAAGTGACATCATGTAATATTTGTCTTTCTCTGTCTGACTTACTTCACTTATATGTTAAATATTAGGGATTCACTATAAATTAGGATGGAGAAGGGAGGGGAAGTGACCTTTGAGGCACAAATGAAAGAAAAGAGGTAAAGCAATATAGAGAAAATAATCAGATTAACACTTAGATAAAAACTGAGGCACAAAATGATGAAACAGTTGGCTCCAGATAAGTAAATTAGCAAGAATAGATCTTAGTTTCTGAGTAAACTCTACCAACACTTGCATAAAGAATTGTTCATAATTGGGCTAACTATATGTCCCTGTTTACTTCAAAGATTCCCAGCATCTGCCTCTGTCTCTCTGCCCCTCCCACTAATCACCAGTTCGCTTTCATTCTCGAAAGTGTCCCATTTGGTCTATTGCATGTGTAGTCACGTTCCTCATACTTAGAATGATTATGGGATGTTTGTTTCTGGATTTATTCATTATTGATTGTTTTTTTTTAACCCTGTGTTTGTTTAGTATGCTGTTTGGGCCCTCTCCCTCTCGGAACACATCTAATTGTTAGAAGGATGGTGCTCCCCACATTTGAGGACTTTGTTTGGCTCATTCTTAATTATTTACCTGTGTATTCACTCATGGTATAGATAAATCTCTTGTCATCTTACATTAGTTAAAATTAAGGAGAAATTGTGACACTATTTGAAGTACTTTTGAACTTTAGCTCTCTTTTAGTTAAAAGATTTTTTAAAAAAACAAAAAGGTGAACAAATTTGAATTTTAGAAATAAACACAAATCATTTTCTCTGCTGAGAAATTAATGTATAATTACATAATTGCTTTATCACATGGCTCTGATCAAATAATTATATGTGGCCTTTAAGTGAGCTTTCTGTGCTCTGAGAAGTTGACATACATGATTCTTTGGTTAGGGATTTTTTTTCCTAAAGAGAAGATGTTTTTGAACACTAAGTTACTATATACTTAAATACACATATGATAACTGGTTCATTGATTTTAAAAATGGCCCCAATTCCCCAGAGCTCCCTAGATCACACAGTTTGCAGTGTGGCTTTGAAGATCTTCCCTTCAAGAGTTAGAACCTGTGTTCTCATTTCTTGAATCTTGGCTGGATTTGTGACCTGCTTTATCTAATAAAATATGGCAGAAGTAATTTGCCAGATCCAAGGCTGAGCTTCAGGAGAACTCTCACACCAGTACTTACTTCCCTGGAATTCTGCTCAGTTACCATGAGAACAAGTACAGGCTAGCCTGATGATCTAAATCATTCCAGTCATCTCTGTGGGCAGCCAGGTGAATGCCAGGCATGTGAAGGAGATCATCCCAGAAAGGCCACCCTCTAGCTGACCTGTTACTGAACCAAAAATACATGAGCAAACTCACCTAATATCAATATTAGGTTATATCAACTGAGCCTGCCTCAGATCAGCAAAACTATTTAGTTGACTCATACACTACTAAGTAATAATAAATGCTTATTGTTAGAAAATATCAAGTTTTGGACTTAGTTGTACCACAGAGATGCCTGAGACAATCTCTTTTAGATATTCTCACTTCAAGAAACAGAAAACATTTCAAAATAATATTAACAATATAATTCCAATTACTAACTGAACAATTCAATCTGAATGTCCATGTGGCACTTGAATTGAAGGTGTCCAAAAATTATTGTGTTACACCCAAAACGTTCCTTTTCTCCAAATTGTATCTTATTATGTTTGATTACTCTACTCAAGCTAAGAAAATTTATTGATTATTTCCTTCTATATTTGCTGGTTTCCCCATTTCTTATTTACCCCAGTCAATGGATTCTCCATTTAAACATTGATCAAATATACTCCCAACAATTCATTCACACCGCTGTTGCTGTAATCCAAGCTACACCATCTCTCCTGAATTAAATGCCTTGTCTTGAGTCTTTCTCTACAAATCAATTCTGCCAGAGTTTTTTGTTTGTTTGTTTTTATAGCACACACCTAATTGTATGCTTTCTTTTCTTTAAAAAAAAAGTTCTATGCAAAATTTAATACTTTGTTTCAGAAAGTATCTTTTCTTCTTTTTCTGCATGGTAAAAACATAAAGTGCCCCAATATAGATCAAATAATATTCATTGCAGTACCATTGGCTTTCATTTTCAAAAGAGTTATCTGGGTAGTGAATTTATGAGCCATTTAAAAATTCTTCTTTTTACTTGGACATATGAAGAACAATAACAATCACGTTAACAAATTACATGGTATGAGCCAAAACCAGTTTTCTTGGTGCTTGTTGCACGGATTGGAGCTCATATGCCTTCATGCATCCAATATTAAATCCCATCATTCACCTCTCCATTCTCATCCCAAACACACCATCTCTCCTAAATCGTCTTTATACTGTACTCAAGATGCTCCTTCTGCCTCAAATGTCCCTCTCATTCTTCATTAGGAAGAACTCAGTTTATCCTACAAAACATAGCTTAAAGGAGACCATCTCAGTGACATTGTATTTGATAACGGAGTAAGAAGTAGCCTCCCATTTATATGTTCTCACGGCACATTTTGCTAACAGTGATATAGTACTTAATAGGTAGGTGTATATGATTGGCCCCCTCACCGCACTTGTCTGTGAGCTCTTTGAAGGCAAATGATTGTATAATTTCTGTATTTATATCCTTAGAATCTAATAACTTGCCTGGCAGTAGATATAAGTGACAGTCTATCTATGTGTCAACAACAACATATTTTATGTAGCGTGTAGAAATTTTCCTCATTGTTTCCTAGTACATGTCTCTACAAAGGAATTGCAATAGGCAGTTCATGAGCAAACTATCGCATTTAGAATTGTTTTCCTATTCCATATTATATTTTAGCCTAAGACCTATACTGATATAGGTATTTTTATCCCTAGTTCATGAATGAAGAAGCTTGGAGAAGTAAAGAGGGTTGATGAGAGTCACAAAGGTCCTTTAATTCTACAACTCAGTATTTTTTTATTTGACTAGAATCTCTGAGATTTAAGAAAACAATTTTATCACAATATAGCATGAGTTAAAATCCCCATAGTAGTCAACTAACTTCAGGGTTCATATACACTGAAAGGTTAAAAGTGTGTATGAATATTTTAAGGCGTAATTTCCCCAGCATGGGCTTATTAAACTGCTATGTTTTCCTACATATAGGTTCATTGTAATTCTAGCATCTTGCTAGTCTAAAAAAAAAATCACTGCTTGTAAAAAATTTGTGATATGAGTAACTGTGACAACTGTAAATTATTTCATATTTTTCAAAACATGAAATAAGCTAAAAAACACTTGATTTTAAATATAATTCTCATAACACAACAGTAAAACTTCAGTTTGAATTTGTCTGGAAGAATGTCAAAAGTTTTATAAATGGCCATCCTTACTGCATGACTGTACTTCTCACTTCCTTGAGAAGATTATCTTTGCTCTCTTAAAGTTTGTCTTTCTTTGTCAAATCAGCCATTCAAATATATAAGGCAGGGATTTGTCTCCTCTGCTGATTCTGCAGTACCAGTACATTCTTTCCAGACAATGAAAAAAAAAAGCTATAAAGTTAGTAATATGTACTAATAAAAGCAATAATGACATTGACAATAAATTGACAGTAATAAAACTACATGATATCAGAACATCAAAGACAAATGTCAGTATGGAGAAATGAATAATCTCATTGATTCTGGTTTGTTTGCTTGTTTATTTATTTTGTCTTCTCTGATATGCTAACCTAGGGCTCTTGCCAGACAGCTAAGCATGACTGTTATAAGGCATGAACTCAAAACAAATTCAAACCAATTATGCAATGCTCCCTTGATAAGATATAATTCACTAGGTGAAATTGCCTCCTAACCTCGGAAAGGGATCACACATAGGACAATTAGGCGATCTGTTCATCAGACAGGTTCACTGATAGATTAAAGTTTTGGAGCAGTTACATGCCATGTCTTTAAACCACATGCTCATCTACTGTTTATCTGAAACTAGTGTCTTTACCATGTAGGAAATAGATTTGCAGATTATAGTATCTTGAAAGAAGAAGTTCAATTTTGTCTCTGTGAGCGCGATCTAAGTTTACTATTGGAATCTCAGTCACTGTACATCAACTGCTGTTTCCCAGGAGGATATTTTGTTGAAATTTTTACAATTCCCCAAGGGCCAGTGTTGTTGGTTTCTACACAGTTGCGACTGAATGATTCAAATTTCAGGATGATTGGATTATCTACCTAAAATATCTCTGATGAACATTCACTGGACTAGCCTCTGACTGTCTTCTCTTAACATGAAATTTTAATGAAATGTTCCCCTTAACACCTTACTTAATTCATTACCTCCCACTCTAATTGAGGAGAGAGAAAAGGTTAAGTAAAAGGTATAAGTTCTTCATGATATACAGTTTTTTCCACATTCAAGTCAAAACCAAAAATGTCATGAAAAGCAACTTGAGGTCTTCTTTCCTTAAATTATAGGCATTGATTTTCTCCCAACAAAGTGATAGAGGTCTGGGTGACTGTCTCAGTTATAATTATTTGGGGCAAGTAATAGAAATGGATTATAAACTATTCAAACCAGAAAACTGGGTCCTGGGTAGCCCACAGAATCAAAGCAAAGCTGAAAACCCAGGCTTTGGGTTCAAATTGTAGGAAGAATGAAGTGTGGTGTGCCTCCTGTGGGTTACTTGTTCACCCTGAGGTTTGGGGTGATGGGTCAAGACATATCAGAACAAAGAGAAAAATCAGATGCTGTATCACATATAAATTTTTTTGCCAAGGCTTATTTTTATATCTCTATCTTTGCCCTGCATTCTTATAAGCTCTTGTTTATAACAACTTTTGGAAGACTAATGATATAGCTTATTTTTGAGTGCATACACAATGCAGAATTCTCAATTAAGAAAAAAAAAAAAAGATAAGATGGACTCATGACTGGAAAGACCTTGGTTACAGAGATTATCCATGCTCCAGAGCATGAAGTCAGGTTAGGGAGATCGCTTTCTCTTTCCGCCTTTGTTTCTTCACCTATTGATTGAAAGAAATAAGGGGTCACTTACTCAAGTATGATGGAGCCAAACACAACATAAGTGAAAGAGAGCCCAAATGGAACACAGTGGAAGTGGAGGTGGTCTGTGGATGAAGAATTTGTAAGGTTATATGCTTTTTAACAAGGTCCAGTGCTATTTAGCTGCAGGTTATTGCAGAAAGGCAGACCCAGTGTCACAGATTTTCAAATTTGTCACCAAAAAAAAAAAAAAGACTCATATTTTTAGATAAAATATCCTGGTTTTTATCTGTTGACAACTCAGTTTTTTGAACTCTGTATAACACAACTCAACAAAATCACCATCCTGTTTTTGGTTTGTTAGTTGCCAGTTGGCAACAATCCATGGGCAAAAGAATCTCCACTTACGGCGTTAAAATGACTTAATTGGAAGTGGACTGAGCATTCAACATCTCTTCTATGGTTCAGAATTATGCAGAGACTTGTAAGGACTTTGAGGATATCTCTGTGCTAGAGAATGTGGAAAAGCCAGTTAACAAATGCCAAAAACTGGTTGATAAAATATCAGTTACATTTTTATGAGAATTCACAAGTATTTGGTTGCAAACTTGATACAGAAAATCTCTTTTATGTTTATGACTTTCTTTTCATGTTAACCATGCCATTTGTGGTTACAGACATAAAGTACCAGCACAATATGAGCTACACTAGGCGCAGGTTAAACACACTACACATTGTTCCATGGTCTATACTTTGCTTTTAGATTAAAAGCTTCTCCAAAATGCATTATTACTCAAAGTGATCTCTAATACTATAATCCAATGACAAGTGGAGTGCCCAATGCACTTGCTAATAATGGCAGCTTCTAACAGAGACTTTGCCTACAATCTCTTTGTCAGGAAAAAGAAAAACAAAACAGCTTTTTGATCTAATTATCATCATTTCCATTGATTAGGGTGTTTTTCAAAGAATTACACCAAAACATAGTGTTGCTTTATATGATGAGATCAAATAATGACAAAGTCATGCACACCAAGAGTGTTTGATCTGAACGACAGACTAAACCCTCCAATTTGTTAGTCATTCAAGTACCATATTGACAAAGGTTTTATGTGACACAGATATAAAACTTCAGTATGGAATCTGGATGAAAAAATAGTTTTAAAAAATTTTTGAATGACTCATTTACTCAAGAAAGCTGTCAGTAAAAGCACAGTCCCAGAACCTGGATACATTTTGAGTTTTCAGAAAAGATAATTAGCCTCAGAGAGTGAGACCACAGGTGGTCTTTAATGTCAGTCAGGATGCCTCACACCAGAAAGAAGCTGATTCATCTGATGAAATTCAAAACCAATGAAACATGAATCAAAATCGTATCTTAACTAGCTTTTTCTTCAGAAACTCTTTTCCACTTTGGAAACATTATTATCCTTTGTGTTAACATTTTCACAAGGATGTGTGTTAAGGCTCTGTTTCTCCCTGCTCAGCACTTAATTGAAATACCAATCTGAAAATTGTGTGATTTGATTTTTCTTTTATTAATTGATTCCTTTTCCGTTTTTCCTGTTCTACCTGAAGACATATTTTACATGGCTCTCGTAAAGGCTAGGTAAGATCATCCATGTTTTTTAATTTTGCTTTCAACTTGTCCAAATGTTCATCTTTGTCTCTATTTTCCTTTATATCTTTTAAACTTTTCCACAATCTCTGTGCTAAAATACCTAACAGACTTCTTCCTCGAAACTTCCCCTTTAAACCAAACACACGTACACAAACCCACACGTGTGTGCGCGCGCACACACACACACACACACACAGAAAGAGGAGGGAGGGGGGGTTCTTCTATTTTTCTTTTAATTTCGGTAGTAATATTTTGAGTAGCTTATATTTTGTTCTTGTTTTCAGTTTTTCAGAATGCCTCTTCATCCGAGTAGCTGATTCCTATTTTTAGGGATATGCTATCTTGTCTGGTCTTTGTGAGAATGCTAATTGGAAATTTTAAAATGTCTTTTTTTATATTTTCTTACAGTAAAGTGCTCTTTGTAGTTTACAGTTCCATGTGTTCTGAAATATGATAGAGCTTTACAATCACAACTACAGTCATGACACGAACAGTTTCCTCACCCCTCCCCAAATCCCCTATTACTGTCCTCCCACCCCCAGTGCCTGGCAACCACAGATATGTTCTCCATCCCTACAGCTCTGCCCCTTCCAGATTGTAATATAAATGGAATCGTGTAGTTCTTTGCTGTTTAAGTCTGGCCTCTTCACTTAGCATAATGCATCTTAGCCTCATCTATGTTACTGCGTGTATCAATAGTTCCTCTAATTATAATGTTTATTTTGAAAAGTTTTATTCTTTTACCAAAAGCGTGTCTGATCTTCTTCAAAGGTCAATTGTTCTGTTTGTTATTTGTGGCTTTCTGTTGTGTGATAATAGCGTACATAAGTATCTAGTGGTCCGTAATTGCTGTCTATTTTCATAAACGAAGAGCCATGCTGTTAATAGAAGTCGCTGGCACAAGCTTTTCTGCCAGGCAGTGGTCTTTTTTCAGGACTGCCTTTCCCCAGAAGAGAGGGCTTGACAGGTCTGTGTGGAGCAGTGGGGTCTAGTGACTGCCAGGCGCCCTGGAGGGCAGGATGAAGGGTTGCACATCTCGGGAGTAGAGAGGCAGGTGGTTTTCACATCCATTCAAATGCCAAAGAATGGACTTGGTGGTACCCACACTGACACTAAAAACTTTGGCCATCCCTGGCGCATTATTCAGGTTCTTTATAGAGCAGGGTTTTGTTTCGTTTCCTCTTAACTAGGAGCAAAGGCTGCTTTTCTCTCCTCTCTTTTTCTCTCTCTTGGACAATGTGTGTGCATGCGCATGTGCGGGTGCCTGTGGGCGTGTGGGTGTGCGTTGGAAAGGGAAGTGATGACGATGGATGTTAGGTGGCCTAGCCCCCTGGTTGTGGAGAGAAAGTCTACCCATTGCAAGCTTGACGTCTCTTCACAGCTCTTCTAGTAAACGACACCTCCCCACTTAGCAGCAATAGATCTGTCTAGTTTATTCACTGATATGGACCGATAGGTTTTTGTTCCCCAAATTCATCATGATTTCTGAAACACACTTGATCCACTTCTGTCCTCAGTACTCTTATGAATCATCGCTTCTACACATGTTTATCACTCATTCAGTGAGATCTGGGGAGGAAGAGGGGGTAAAATTCTGTGCACACTCCGCCATCCAGAACCAGAACCCAGGTGGCACTGCCGTAGTGGGAGTGGCTGACCTCGTGGAGGGACAGTGTGACCCTCACTGTGAGTCTCTGATACTTTACACGTCACTGTAAATCCCCCTTATTGTTTGTCACACATCTGAGATCCTAGCCCCAGAGTCTAGATTCAGCTAAGCTTTTCCATTGAATAGCAGTTTCTTGACATCAGAATCATCTTTGGACTCGGAAAGGGAGGAAATGTCAAATGAAGAAATTGAGACACTTTAATAGATATTTGAGCAGGTTTAGCATAGGGAGTCCTCCATACACCCATCAGGCACCATGGGGTAACTTTCCACTCTGCCTTTTGGATCATAGTAACAGAGGACAGTAAAGGGGGCACATATTCCTGGGAGGAAAAATGCTGTTTCTTTAGGTGCATTTTACTCATTTTTTCCCCTCCAATATCTTCTCCAAAGTAATTGACATCATATAAAGAAATTGAGCCTGAGGAAACATTTCCAAAACCACTCAGCTCACAAGTAGCAGAATCACCCCCGCCCACCACCAATATATTTCCTCTGGCTTTTAAGGCCAGACTCTAAACAAAAGGCTAAACTGTCCCTGCTTAGGAAGACAGATTTGGGGGCTGGACTCGGACTGGGGTTAATTCACATAGGAAAACAAAGGACGTTTAGCTGGGCTTTGTGAAAATCATGTGCTACTTTCACTCATCCCTCTTTTCCTTTTCCTTTCTTATCAAGGTTGAGGCTTTTTAACAGCTTAATTGAGGTATTACTTATATACAAATATTCAACCATTGCAAGTGTACAATTCATTTATAGTAAATTTATAAAGTTGTACAACCATCTTGATCATCTAATTTTAGAAAATTTCTGTACTCCAAAGAATTCCCTCTTGCTTATTTGCAGTTAATATCTGCACCAACCCCCAGTCCTGGGCAAACAAGGATCTGCCTTTTATCTCCATAAATTTGACTTTTCCGGGTTTTTAAAAATAAGTTAAATTATGTAATGTGTAGTATTTTGTATAGATTCCTCCACTATCACAATATGTTTGAGGCTTATACTTTTGTGGCATTTATAAGTGGAGGCATTCCTTCTCATTGTCAAAAAAGCAATCTATGTCATGGGGTTCCACATTTTGTTTATTCATTCACTGGTTGATGGATATTTATTTGGATTTTTGCCACTTTTTGGCTATTATGAATACTGCCACCATGAACAATCACATACCTGTTTTTGTGTGGTGAGATGGATTCATTTCCCTCAGGAAGACTCCTTGGAGTGAAATTGCTGGCTCATGTGTTAATGCATGTCTAACATTGTAGGGAACAGTCAAACTGCTTTCAAAGTGGCTGAGACATTTTACATCTCCACCAATATATGAAGATGCATTTGTCCACATCCTTGCCAACATGTGGTATTATTGGTATTTTTTTTTCTTTTCTCACCAACTTTATTGAGGAATAAATGACAAATCAAAAATGTATATATTTAAGGTGCAGGAACATGATGATTTTATACACACACACACACACACACACACACACACATAATTTTTATTATAGCTAATCTAGTGGCTGTATAATGGAAAATTATTTTGCATTTAATTTATGTCCTTAAAAACTAATGATGCCAAGTAGGTTTTCTTGTGCTTATTTGTCATTTGTATATTTTCTTTGAGGAACTATCAGTTTTTTTCCCAGTATTTCTTAAATTATAAAGACTCAACTGTTTTAGAAAAGTTTTAAGTTCACAGTAAAATTGCCCATTTACTCCCTGTCCCCCCACACACATAACCTTCCCCATTATGAACATCCCCCACCAGACTGGTAATACTTATTAACAATTGATCAACCTATGTCAACACATTATTATTGGGTTGTTTTCTTAGTGAGCAGGAAGTGTTCTTTGTATATCCTGGATACATGTCCTTTATCAGGTATATGATTTCTAATTTTTTTTCCCATTCTGTGACTTGTCTTTTCCTATCCTTCATGGTGCCTTGTGAAGTACAAAAGATTTTCAGTGTAATGAAATCCAATGTATCCTTTCGTTTCCTCTCTTTTTTTTTAGATCATGTTCATGGTGTCCTATCTAAGATTCTTTGACTAACCCAAATTCACAAAGATTTTTCCCTTCTTCAAAAATGTTTCATAGTGTTAAAACTTGTTTACACTAGGATCTATGATATATTTTGTGTTATTTTTAATGAGATGTGAGGTATCTCTTCAGTTTCATGTTTTACATATGGACATCCGATTATTTCAGCACCATGTGTAAAAGTCTATTTTGTTCCCATTGCTTTTATACCTTTGTCAATGCTCAGTTGGCATATTTATGTGAGTCTCCTTCTGGGGTCTCTGTTCTGCAACACTGATCTATATGTCTATCCTATTGCCAATATGTACTATCTTGACTGGCAAACTCAGTTATGAGAATAGGGAGTGTGAATCCACCAACTTTGCTTTTTTTCGAAATCATTTTGGCTATCTTGGTTTCTTTGTCTTTCCATTTAAATTTTAGTTTCCTGGAATTTTGATAAGGATTGTGTTGATTCTATACATCAATTTGGGAAGAATTCCAATCTTAATAATACTGAGTTTTCAAATCCAATAACTTGAATGACTCAATTTATTTAGATTTACATTAATTCATCTCAGCAATTTGTAGGTTTTAATGTGCAAATCTTGTACTTCTTTCATTAATTTTTCCCTAAATTTTTATTACTTCATGCTAGTGTATTTGCTCTAGGGATTACTTAATTTATTGTAACTACATCAGATTAATGTTAAATTAATCCTAGTAAAATATAATAGAGCTTCACTCCAATATGGTTCTATTCCTTTACTCCGCCTTTGTTAATACTGTATATACCTATATATATATATATGCATATATATGTACATATATGTGTTATAAACCCAAATGTATATAGTGCTAAAATTATTGCTTTATACGATCTTATATCAGTATAAGAATTTAAAAGAAGAAATATTTTATCATATATACACTTTTCACATTAATCTAAATCATAACTTACAGTGTTTTTTATTTCTGTGGATTTAAGTTATGTATTGTTAACCCTTTTCAATCTTCAGAAGGCCTTTATTTAATATTTTTTGCCAGACAGTTCTATTGGCAAAAATTATCTCAGTTTTTGTTTATTTGTGAAGTCATTATTGCACCTTCACGTGTGAAAGATAGTTTTGGTAAATTCAGAATTCTTGTTTACAGTTTTAGGGTTTTTTTTCCCTCATTACTTTGTATCTATCTTTCTATTCCTGTTTGGTCTCCATTATTTTGGTTGATGTCAGCCTTTAACCATATTGATGCTTCACTGCCTATGCTGAGAAACTCTGTATCTATCAAGGTTGGGTCATGGTTGGGGCAAGAAGGACTCCCACAACCTTTATCTGAAGTTCAACAATTTTTCAAGTATAAATACTTCTCAAAGTGTTTTTCAGTCAAATTATTTTTTGTGCCTTTGGTTGATGTACAAAGTTCTGAAATAGTTGTTTTGTCATTTTTGTTCCATTTTGTAGTTGCTTTTTGGGGACAGGATTTACTAACTTCCTTATTCAGACATAGCTGAAAGTTTCCTTCCCACATGTGAATTTTAAATGGATCTATGTTCACCGCAAAATAAAACATTTTAAAGGCAAAGTAAAGATTAGAAATGAAGCTATCTGACAAAAAAATCAAACAAAATTAGATGTGGGCTCACATGGGAACTAAATATGCTTTGGGTGGATAATGGTTACTCATAAAATGAAAACAAAAAATTTGTAGTCAACATAACCGATGAGATATTGGGTATAGTTTAATTGTAAGCATAATCAGAATTATCAATAATGGGGACTTTTTAGGTGAGAAAATATAACTAGGATTTTCAAAATGTCCTATTTCCTAGCTTATTACCTGTTTTTACCTAAATTATATGTAAATCCCAAGGTTGAATTTTGGAGGGTTCTTATCAAGAGCTTTAAGGAAATAATTGAAGAACCATCCATTAAATTTATGTTGCACAAGATCTCAATAATTCTGGGAAGAAAATAAATACAGTTATATTAATAAATTTGGGGGTAATACTGATAAAAGAGAATACATAATAAATTCTATGCTTATTCCTTAAAATTAATGAAATTTTATATCTCTCTGTAAGGCATGGTTTTCAAAGTTTACTTCATTGTCTTATAATGCTTTTGTATTTAGTATGCATCTCTACTTTTATCCCATCTCCTGGTTTTTTCATTGTAAAGTAAACTCCGTGGGAATACTATCTAGCCACAAAATCTATGTATCAATATTTTTGTGAAAAAAATTTTTATCTGAACATTACAAGGTAATGGTTTGTTTACCTACACAGCAATAAATATGTAAAGTTTTTAGCTACCTAAAACTAACTTCTTTTAATATTTATCAACACCAACAACGATTTTTAAAAGACTTGTTGTAGCAATACATGTTGAAATGTTTTTTGAATGAGTGTGTTCTCATTAAGTACTTCAGTTTTGTTTTTGCCTGACTCTATTGATTTTACTACCTGGTGAGGGTTTCAGGGTACAACCATTAGCTATGCACTCCTGGGTCAAAGCCTGGAAAGTAACTTTGTAGTTGTGTCTCATTTAATATTTTCTCTAAGTTCCACAAATACACACACAAAAAAGAGTTAAAAACAGTGCAATCCTTCATGGAATGTTAGAAAATTGTAAATGATGTATGAGATATGAAAGGACCCTTGTCTAAAAACCAACACACATAGAGAACAAATGTTCTTGAACTGTTCTTTGTAAGACTAAGACCCGACAACTGTCTCCTTTAAATAATGGAAGGGCCTTAACTTTTAAAAAAGAAAGCAAAAAAAGAAGAGGTAAAACTTTTTACTTTCTTTAGAAGTTGGCTTTTGTTATCTTCTAGGCAAGAATTCTGTACCTCTCTCAATGGAAATATTATACATCAGTTACACTAGACAATATCTCAAGCTAGTATTTAGATGCAAGGACAAATTTCTATTGCTTTTAATCTGTTCAAGTGCTGGGAAGTGAATTATGCTATGAAACTTTCTCAATTTAGTGTCAGACTGAGAAAAGACTACATCTGTGCTACATATGGCAATTACTTTTGTATATAAACCTTTCTTCTTTGGTGTGTATATATACACACATATATTGACTCTTCATCTATGCAAATATTCACATGCATAATCTATAAATGCACTACCTCTTTGTGCATATATATATATATGTAAATATATACATATACCTAAAACAGCACTGAATAGGTTTCAAATAGATTCAATGTGTAAGGGACAGAAATACATATGCATATTATATTTTAATTTTTTTTTAAGTGGAGGTACTGGGGATTGAACCCAAGACCTTGTGCATGTTAAGCACTTGCTGTGCCACTGAGCTATTATGTTCCCCCTTAATTTCAAGACAGGAATGATGTTTACAAAATGGCTTCTTATTTGATATCAGGATTTTCTTCTATGAGATTCACTATAAGGAAGAAGTTAACATTCCGGACACATTCCCTTGTTATAATCAGATTTTTAAGCATTGTAATATTGATGCTAAAGGCAGATAGAGGCAGTTAGTGTTCATTTCCCAACTAACTGTCTAGATGCTTTTCTAGGAATTAAGGGCTCATCTCTGTGTCATGTCACATGGTTTATCAGGTAGTGAGCTGCTGGTCCAGAACCAGAGCAAATGCCAGCCTAATTGACTGCAGGAAAAGAGAATTGCTTAGCTCTTCCAACTCAACCCCTCTTAACCACCAATTTCCTCCCTAAGTCTTGTCCTTGAAAGAATCCCTGACAAGTCTCAGAATTTACTGACAAGAACGTGTAAGTAAAGATTTTCCTTTTCCGTTATTCAGCAGGTTGGAGGAATTCCTAAGAATTCAGTGAGTTCAGGTAAAGGGTTCTTGCTATATCAGCCTGGAACCAAATGCGTTTCCCTACAGAAGCATACTGGGTGATGCTTCATGATACAGAATTGACAAAACTTTAATTGAAGTGTAACATTAATTAAATAGTAATTTTCTGTACTTCAGTGTCCAGCCATCAATAATATTTTTTTTCTAAGGAAGAATATAAGCCAAAGTCCAGTCAAGTAATTTGAAGTGGGACTTCTATAATGCAACAAAAATTTTAAAAGGAGTCCCATTTGATGGAAGTCCCATAAGAAAATAATTCTTTTACTTTATGTTAACTCTTCATATGTTTTAGAATACTATTCAAAAATTTAAAAGGTTTTGAGATACACTTCTAAAAGAAGGTTGAAAGCCTTTAGGGTAAATAAAAGAGAGGCAAAGAGGCAAATGGAATAAAAATCTTAGAATTTTAAGTTAAAGCACATGATCTCCAGAGTCAGACAGTAATAGTTGCTAATTTGTGCTCTTCCATTTATTTGCTGAGTGAACTTACATATTTTATTTAACTTTTCTGCTGCTTCATCTAAAAATGAAGATAATAATAGTGATACCGAAAGGACATCACAAGACTAAGGGAGATGATGTGAATGGAATCGAATGGCATGGAATGACTAAAATCTTAATTCCCTAATTCTCACTTTCCCCAAGGGTTCTTTGAGAATATATTTTAGTTTAAGTTATTTTAGGGGTAAGCCAGTTTTATGACTTTCACTTAGAGATCATTGTTGCCGAGTTAGGTATTTGTTAAGCAACCCTGACCCACTAGAAGCAAGACTGACACCTGTTTCTCCCTGCTGACCCTGTTGGCTCATTTACAAAACACTGATAAGAAAACCATCAGAAACCCTAACTGAAGGCCCAATAAACTCATTGTCTACTGGTCACAACAAATCAATTCCTCTGATATTTTGAGTGGCTTACTAGTTATGTGCAGTCCATGCAGGTATGGTTTTGGAATAGGCAGTAGGTCAGTTTGTGTCACCACCAAGCATACAAGAGCAGGTCATTTATGACAACTCCTCAAATCTCTGCAATATCAATATTTACATATGGTGGATTTTCATTATTCAGGTAATTTTGTTCTGTAAAGTCACCATGAACACTGAATTAGTGAATACTGAGCCACTGCTCTTAGGGGAAAATACGGGGTTACGTTCTTATAACCATCTGATCACGATGTTTTCATCAACTAATCAATCCATTATTTTGTTTTATGTATGTTTCTGCTTAAGTGCACTTTATTTAGTATACATTGGTGATCCATTAACATTTCTTTATTGAAGTATAGCTGATTTACAATACTGTGTTAGCTTCGGGTGTACAGCAAAGTGAATCAGTTACACATATACATATACATCTCTATTTTTAAATTCTATTCCATTTTTATTTATTCCAAAATATTGAATATAACTCCTTGTGATATACAGTAGGACCTTGTTGTTTATCTGTTCTGTATATAGTAGTTTGCATCTGCTAATTCCAATTTCCTAATTTATCCTGCCCTTGCTTCCCCTTTAGTAACCATAGATTTGTTTTCTGTCTGTGAGTCTGTTTCTGTTTTGTAAATAAGTTCATTTGTGCTATTTTTTAGATTCCACATATAAGTGATATTATATGATATTTGTCTTTGAGTCAATTTATTACCCTTGAACTCACAAGCAACAGCACTATATATAACTCATGCCTGAACATAGCTTATTCAATACATATATTTTCTCTACAAAGCACATCACAGCCTTCTAGCACTTAAGAACCCTCGGTATCACGTCAACACAACGATTGGGGCCATTTTATACAGTGAAATCACTAACCAAAGGCACACAAAAAACATATGGCACTAAAAAGCCACAGAGTGGTCACTTGTTTACAGTATTAGAGCTGTAATAAGAAGGCAGTGTCAATATTGCTCCTCCTCGGCTGACAACACGTACACCTAGTGATCAAAAATTTTGCCCCATTGTTCATGTTCTCAGATGACTGCAAAAGCATTGTGAATATTGAGTTAGAGATAACAAATTTTAGCAAGTAATTGAATTTGCAAATAAGGAATCCATAAATAATAATGGCTGCTATAATTTTAGATGGTGTAATTCTTGAAAATGTGACTCTGGATATATTTAATCTTCTTTCATGTTTTTACATTAAATATGGTATTTCAAGTTTTAAAATTGGTGATTTACTACAATCAAAATTTTCAAGATATATGGGATGATTCAGGCAACCATGCTATGAATGCTTTGCATTTGGATCCTCAGAAATCCTTGAAATTGATGTCAATATTATGATGAAAATTTACCTCTGTAAAGGCAAACCATCAGCCTTTCAGGGCTCTGCAAGGAGTCCCATAAAGAGATTGGGAAGAGTAGTAAATACTTGGAAGAGCTCATGCAAAATATTGGGAAGAAGGATGATCATAAATAGGTAAAATTACTAGTGAACAGTACTGATAAGCCAAGAGTAAAGATCTTGAGTTTGAAGTGGCTCTGTTCCACTTGTGATTCTCCCCCACAGTGCTTAGTTGCCCTAGATGTAGAGAGTATTGAATGACTTCATTGATCCAAGGAAAAAGGTTACAATAAGAGAACAAGGTACAAAGCACTGGAATACATGACAATAGAATAGTTGAGTTGCATCATGATGTCTGTACTAGTTAGGAAGTTAATAGGGACAAAAGTGAGTTGGGTTGAAGAAACCTAGGGCTTCAGTGAAATCAGAGATATACTTAGAACATGAATTGAAAGAGAGGAAGATAAATGAAGTTGTGATCAGATATTATACATTGAGTTTAAACTCACAGAGGGATAAGAGTTTGGGGCTGTTGACAGAGACTAGGGCTTCCCAAAAGATATGAGGATGAGAGTGTTAAACTGATTGATTCCTGGTAAAGAAATTTACAGGGTGGAGAATTGGATTGCTTACATTTATTCTGAAGATTGGAGTTCTTGGGGTAGAGACTAATGTGAGTGAGATGCCAACATCCACCTTGAATAAGGAATGCAGAAGAAATGACAAGATGCTGTAGTCTGATGTCATGAACCTCAGGAGAGAAGGGCTTATACATGAGAGAAGTAGAATAACCATCTGAAATCAGAAATGGGAACTGGGAGGAAGCCAATGTCATCTCAGACTCCTGTGTTCCCATAGCGTGGGAGGATGAGAGAATACTCTGTTCCCTTTGGGAGAGCTGCAGGGAAATTAGTATGCTGAGGCTGAGAGCCAAAGTTAAACTACGTCAAATCTGTTCAGAGAAAATCATGTGCAGAGACTTAAGATGTGAATGGAGGTTTGAAATGAAAGATCGATTCTAAAGAACAGGGTGAAAAAGATAGAGATTGTGGTAGTGGCATGTAAGGAAGAAACAGAGGGCAGAGAGGAGATGGATGAGCGACAAGAAAAAGGAAAAGCAAGGTTGGGTTTGTACATTCAGCTGTGTTTAAGGATAACCAGACTTATAGGGCAGATGGATTTAACAAGTATCGTGATTCTCGACAGAAGGAGGTGGAAAACTCAGGCATTATTAGAGACCTGAGGAGTTTAGCAGTCTGCAGTCCTGGCAAGCAGTCTGGTATCTCTGATTTTCCCCATCCACGTGGTTGTGGCAGGATCAGTTGCTGTGTATATATATTCATTGAGATAAAAAAAATCTGTGCATGTGTGTTCAATGAGACAGGAGTAACCAAATGATCCAACCTCTTCCCTGGAGGTTTTTGGATGGGTGATAAGGACAGCCAGTCTATAGCTGGTGGATAAAGCTGTAAAATGCCATATTCAGGAGCGGGTAGTAGTCACGTATCCTGTCATGTAGACCAGAGGAGGAAAGATTTTATTTTATTTTAAAAGAGAATCATCAGTTTTGTCTCTGGAGGAGAGTGATTCCTCTTAAGAGGATATTTAAGAAAAGAAATATTAAAAATCTTAAGAACTTGTGATTATGAGTCCATTTTATATGCTAAGTTTTAATATTAAATTATAGTAGGGAAGAAAAGTGTGACTCCATGTTAGATCTATTTCTTTGGCTCTAACCCTGTGCTCTGTTTCCTGTATTTAGTCCTGCTGGTTCTGCACCTTTGGTAAAAGAACAGTGCCTATAGCCTGAGATATATAGGATAGCTCATTCTCAAGGCTCTGACCTTTAAGGGTACAATACTTTCTCATTCATATAAAGAGAAAAAGTGCAGAATAGAAAATAACATGTGTCTTGTTGGGGGTTTACAGGGACACTGTGACCTGACCTACGTGGACAGCTACAAGAAAGAATGATTCGGACACCAAGAATTTGTAACAACCAACCACACCCCCTTCCTTTTTTAGTATAAAAAGAGCCTGAATTCTGACTTGGGGAAGATGGTTCTCTAGGACACTAGTCCCCCATCTTCTTGGTCTGATGTTTTTCTGAATAAAGTCATTATTCCTTGCCCCAACACCTTGTCTCCTGATTTACCGGCCTGTCATGTGGTAAGTAGAATGAGTTTGGACTCAGTAACAAAGTAATCAATTAATTCCTTGCTAGAAAAGCAAATGACCGATTTTACTATTCATTTTATTGTGCGCTTATGCGTGCATACATACACAATATGAGTTTATATGTGTGTGTACATATACATGTTTGTGTATTTTAAGCATATGTATACTGAATGCATATGCCTCATATATACAACCTCATGGTGCTGTTTTATCTTATTTATAATCTGTTATTTTTAATCCATCATTCTGTTATGCTTTCTTTTGTTTCTTGACTTATGTTTCTTTCTCAACTATATTCTTTAGTCTTTCTTAACAGTATTTTTCTTTTTTTCTTCCTCTTCTCTTCTATTTTTCCTCTTCTTACACCTTTCAAATGTACAGATAACCCTAACTTTTATTTGGTCTAGTAAAATTCAATTGATATCTCCTTGACTTTTCCCACAGTGTTGAAAATTTTTTCTTTTTCTTTTTCTTTTTCTTTTTCTTTTTCTTTTTCTTTTTCTTTTTTTTTTTTTTCTAATCTGTAACTTGAAATCTGTTCACACTTCTTGCTTTTCTGTAACCTGAGAGCATGGGGAGGAGTGGCATAAAGAATGATGAGCTAAGTCTATGTACAGACTTTTTTTTTTTGAGAATATAGACTCACATCTTTGGGGCAATGCTGCTAAATGTTCTAAAAGAGTGTTAAAGCATAGACAGAGGTGTATCCTATTGCTAAGGACAATACCACCGTATCCAGATGATTTCCAGTTTAGAGCCCTGAAAGTGACAAGCTCCAGCATGTCCTGTATCTACTTCTGAAGCATTAAGACATTAAGATAGAGACGTCCTTAGTGATTGGTAGGATATTCTATTATTAAGTGATTTTCCGTCCATCTCTCTGGTCCATTTCTCTTCTAATTGATTGTGTATGTGTTAAGGAGGGGGGTGTATTAGTGAAGACTGTGAGGACTTTTTCTACTTAACTCCTGTCCCCAGTTCAGCATCTGGAGTTTGGGACAAAGATTTGGGACCCAATCTGACCAGTAAGAGTTTTCTTTATCCTTACTTATCCACCATTTAAGGAAAAATAACCATACTTCAGTGATAGAAATTATACTAAACTCCACTCTTATGTGTTCCTATCTGTCAGAACTTAGTGAGGCATCGTCTGTGATCTGATTTGATTCTGCCACCTTTACCCAGGAGAGGGCACACTCATGTTTTAAAAAAAATTTCTAACACCTTTATTGTGGTATGGTTCCTATGCAGTAAGCTACACATATTTCAGATGTACAGATGAATTCTGATAGATGTATACACCAGTGAAACCATCACCACAATCCAGAGAGCTAACATTTCCATCACTTCCCAAGAAGTGCAATTTTCGAATTTCCAATTTATCCCTTCCCACCCCCCACTCATTTTAAATAGAGAAAAAAATTGAGAACAAAAATGTTACCTAATGCACCCAAGTTTACTAGTAGATAAGAGAGTGTTTTTAATTTACAGGAATTGTAGAACTTTGTAATGAATACATTTCAGTGAAAACTTTTAATAAAATACATTTAAGAAAAATCATAATTAAGGTCATCTAGAAAAATACACAAATTTACTAGGAAATATCACTTGAGAACTTCTCCGCTGTTATTTTTCCATGTGTCTGGCTTTTTAAAAAGAAAGACATTGAATTGAATTTGAATATGGATATAAAAGGTCAAAATATGAAATTTATGTCAAGTGAAATGTAAAAACTCTAAACCCAATTTCCATTTTTATACCATCACCAAACCCCCAAATTGTAAGCTTTACCTGGAATGCCCAATAATGCAAAATAATTACTGGTACTTTACCCAGTAATTTCTTAAGCTACAGCAATGTAATCAAAGAAAAAAATTTTTTGAAGTTACAACTTCTAGAGTTACCAATTGTCTAACTAAATGCCTGAAATACATATGTATGTATGTTTGTGTTTGATAGAACATACTAAATTTTTTGATATTTTTTTTTCAGATATGGCATGGAGCTTTGCTAAATCTAACCACAAGACCAGAGTCTGCAGTGTTTTGTTTGTCAAATGGTTTCAGTTCATTCCCTCTACAGAAAAGAGCCCTAGACCCTTAGGATAGGTGTCTGGAGAAATTTTCAGCAGTTGATTTAAAAAATAAAAATCAAACTGCCTCTGGCAGATGTTAGATGCTTTCCTTTAAACTGTACTGATATGGAAACATTCTAAAGGTCATCTTTAGTGGGAAAATGCCTTTACCCTTAGGAGCTGTAGTCATGTCTAAGGTCTTAGAGTCTCTTTTTCTTTTCTTTTCTTTTTTTTTTTGTCTCTTTCTCACTCTTACTTTAACTTAGATTTTTTGGTGTTTTTTTTTTTCTTTTAATTTTGTTTAGACCATCTGACCAGTGCTTCTCTGTTCCCCATTTGGCTCCCAACTGAGCCTTTTATTCTTAACCAGTGGGTTGGCTGGTTCCCAATTTCTTTTTGTTTTTGAAAAAATTTTTTTTTCTTTCTCTGCCTTGGCTCAGCTGGTCTGCTGTCTGCCAGCCTTTAGAAATGACCTCCTCCATTATTATTTTATGTGTATTGGATTGGCAGCCATTGTAACTACAACTGTTGCCTATATTGAGTTCCTCTATTTCACTGACAAGAAGCTGTTACATCATCCACAGCTGAAATATCCACCAACAGCTCCCAATATCTATTTATTGAGTTGTATTTTTCCATGGGGAAAAAAAAATTCTGATCACAATGCTTTTCTCTATTTCTTCCATGACTGTTACTTTGTTAACTGAAACATTAACACAATTTTTTCAAACTATTTCCAGGAATTCTACATCATATTTCATATCTAGCTCTATCTAACAGGGCTTAAACATGCAGGTGAATACAAATGGGCGAAATGGACAATATAAGAACAGAGTGATCATACTAAGAAAGTGCTGGAACAGAATCCAGACAATGAGCCAAGTGGCTTACTCTGTGAAGTTACCACAGCTGTGACCAGGGCTGACCTGGTTTACACACTTGTCTGTTCAGTTTAATTTGTGCATAGACCCATCTATCCCTGGAGTCATCAGTACACACCAAGAATAATAGCAGCGTGCTTGCTGTCATGGTTTCCTACCCTATGCATGAAAGCAGACCAGCAGTCATCAGCAGCTGGACTGGAGGACAACTCGTCCACCAGAACTCAACTCAACCACCCAAAACTTCAGTCAACCATAATTTCCTCAACAAGGCCTTCTCCAGTCCTCAGGCAAAGACAGTTGATGCTCTGTGGAACCTGAGGTGTACTGTTATTATGACACCTGTCACATGCTATTGTCATGATCTTCCCACTGGTCAGTCTCACCCACAGGACTTTCATTGGAAGTGGATGGAGATGAGACCGATCAGAATCTCTCATTGAGTCTGCAAACCATAAAACACCTGTACAACAGCAGCAAGAAATTTCTTCTTGGTTTTTCTGAATTTTGCCTGCCAAGACCCCCTGTTCTCACCTGTACACATATTTTTCCTTTTAACTGCCCTTTTCACATACATTGATTTAATAATTTAGCTTTGCTGTCACACCAGCTGACCTACAGAATTGAAGCACTGGATTATATGCTATAGTGACAAAAGTAGTCTCTATTTTGTTCAGATACATGGATGTTTTCTTCTCAATAAGAATTTGTGTATACGCCTGATGTTATACAAGCAAGACTGTAGTATGGACCACATTGCTTTATCTACACTCCAAAGACCTGAACTCTAGAAAAAAAACAAAGTTTTAAGGCTTTCTATTATCACTTTGAAAATGATTTTCATTTGGCAGCACACCCTAACTTCCCCAGAACTCATTCGTTGGCAAAACCTGGACCAAAACTGATAGGTGACTAATTACAGTCCTTATTCCATGGTATTTGAAACAATCGAATAGTATATGAATAAATAATAATGTGTTTAATTATGGGAGGCTGCCTCAATTTCCACTGAAATGTTATATATCCTTAAATAATTTTTTCATGTTACCTGGATAAAATCTGAAAGAGTCTAAACTTCCCTATGCATCTTGCCCCAACTGTTTTGTATAAGGGATGGTGGATATGCATATGTGAAATAAATTTTTTGTGAAATTTGTGACTTCGATCTGTGTTCATCTCAAAACTCAGAATTACATCATGTGCTAACTGATGCTTTATACACACATCCATCTGAATCCCCTCCCCTCGGCCTCCCTCACATCTCTCTCCTTTCCTCATTTACTTCCTGAGTTGACTGACTATTTTGATACCATGTAACATGAAATCACTCCTTTCTGCGGCTTCCATTTATGTTGAGAGGAGGTATCTTTTCATGTACAAACTGGTTGTAGTTCAATTTCTCCAGAAATCTGAAGTAGAAATGGGGTAATTTTCATAAGCAGCTCATAGATTCTTCACAGTGCCACTGGTAAATTGGCTTAATATTGATAGTTTCATGCAAATTATCACAACAGATCAAAAAGTTTTAAAAAGAAAACTTAAGAATACACAATATTTAATCTCTCTTTTACAGACTTCTATCAAACAGGATATCTTCTAAAAGCAATTATCTAAATTATGCATGGGTAGCTCAATAATTTAATGTCTATGTATTTTTACTAAAACAATTTTGTTTGAGTGCATCTTTCAATAAATGTTTTGAAAATTCTAAACAACAAAAGTAAATAGGTGAACAATTATTTCTGTAACCAGTATATTTAAAATTGATTTTCACATTTAAAACCTTTACATAGAATTTATAATAAGTAATTTGTACCTTTGTTGCTATGCATTAGATGGGAAATATATTTAAATGATACACGCTTAAAATGTTAGTATATTTGTAAGTAGGTATTGAAATGAATACAGGGAAAAAGGAACTTAAATAGTCAAATTTCTTTCATGATTTTGGTGTTATTGTTTAATTCAGAGGATGTTCCTTTTAATGTGTTATATTTTGAAGTATTAAGTCTTTTAGACAAGAAATACACTGTTGCTTATCTTTAAATATTTTTATACGATAGAATGATTCTTGGAGTGCAAATGTGTAACGCATAAAAAGATAAGTTCAATGGTTCCTTTAAAGTGATGAATTAACTTTATCTTTTGACCTTTGGTAGAAAGTTAGCCAGTGTACTCATAATATAAATTATTTTATTTATTCATTAAAAGTACTTGTATATACCAGACCTTTTCTAGAAATGCAAGATATGGATGGAATGAAGCAGACAAGATCTCTGTTATTCAAAATTAAAATCAAGTATAGTGAGGTTGACATAAATTATTAATAAAATAAAGTGTTGTAGGTGGGAAATGGTAAAGAGGTGAAACAGGAAGAAGCAGTGGACTTAAGGGGCAACAAAAGTGGATAGTACAAGAAAAACTTTAGTGAGCAGGTTATTGAAATGCTTGATGAAAGACATTTTGGTAGAAGGAGGGGTATGTGCCTACTTGGGTTGGTTGGTGGACTAGGGCAGTGTGGTGGGTATTCAATACAAAAGCAAGTGTGAATACTTATGCTAAGGGCCATAAGACACTGAATGTAAGTTGCTTTGCTATGTTGGAGAGAAAAATGAGTAACATTGAGAAGGGTTTCATGCAGTTGACAAGACTAGGGAGGTAGAAAATGGGGCCAGACCATGGAAGACTGTGTGATCTTGGTAGGTAGTTTGGGCTTTGCCATGTGGACATACGGGGCCATTTAAGGGAATTTAACCCAAGAAGAATTAGGATCAGATTTATATTATCGAGAAATCTATGCAGATGTATATTGTGTATGGTAAAGTTCAGTGAATTAGGACTAGAATCAAAGAAGATGGCCCTAAGAGTCCATATAAGACATAAAGACAAGTCCAAGAAAAGGCAGTGTGGTAGGCAGAAAGGAATGGAATTAAAAGTCACTAGAATGACTTCATTCTAAGTGAAGTAAGCCAAAAAGAGAAAGAAAAATATCTATGGTATCACTTATATGTAGAATCTTAAAAAAAAAAAAAGACACAAATGAACGTATTTACAAAACAGAAACAGACTCATAGACATAGAGAACAAATTTATGGTTACCGGGAGAAAGAGGGTGGGAAGGGATAAATTGGGAGTTTGGGATTTGCAGATACTGACTACTATCTATAAAAGAGATAAACAACAAGTTTATACTGTATAGTACAGGGAACTATATTCAATATCTTGTAGCAATCTCTAATGAAAAAGAATATGAAAAGGAATATACGAATGCTCACTGAAGCACTGTGCTGTACACCAGAAATTGACACAACATTATAAACTGGCTATAAGTCAATAAAAAAGATTGCAAATTAAACAAAAAGTCAATAGAATAACAAGGGACTCGTGTTTTTGGTCTCAGGCATAGCTAAGCTTGAGTACCGGCTGGATTTGCTACTTACTATATAACGTTTGAAAAATGATTTAACCTGTATACTCTTGCATCTCCACTTGTAAAATGAGAATAATCATAGTGCATATTCATAAGGTTAATATAATGATTAAAGGAAATAATACTTGTAAAATACTAGGACAAACTGGATACATTCTAAGCCTCAGTAAATATTAACCATTTTTGTTATTAGGAACACACCAAATGAACAAAAGGGCAAAGCAGTAACAAAAATGGAAAATAAGTAGATATTCAAAAAATGTTTCAACTGCGTAAGTGTTCATAGATAAGCAAAGTAAATTGACACCAAGGAATAATTTACACCTAGCAGATTAAACTATATTAAAGGACTAGTAATCCTCAGTGTGGGCAGTTAGGTGAGACCATGAGTACTCAAGAGTCAGGGGAACGGTGTGGTTGTCCCTGAAGGTACATAAATCAAAAGCCTGAAGAATGCATATCTTTTGACCCAGCAATTCCACATCTGGAATAACTGTAGAACAGATAAATGTGAAAATATAAATAAACAGGGATGTCATTTGTGGCACTGTTTATGGTTACCAAATATTGGAAGCAACCTAAATATTCAACAACCAGGAAATGTTTAACTAATTTACGTTGTAATTTATAGAGTGAAACAGTGTTCAGCCTTTAAGACGATGAAATAAATGAATATTTATTGCTCTGTAACTATCAACGTGGCGTTCAGTTTTTTAAAAAGCAGGTACGGTGCAAGCTAATTTTTGATTGAACTCATAAACGTACAGTCACATATGGTAAATTGACTAGATCTGACTAAATTTATAGACTTATTAAAAGTTGTTAGAGTGAGAGAATGAGGGCTACAAATAGAGAAACGTGAAGGGAAAATTGATTAAGGAAGTTCCCTCTGGAAGCAAGAGCCCTTTTCATGGCATTAGTATTTTGAAAAGGAAACATTTTTCTCACAAATTGAAATAAAGGAGGTGAGGATATATCATGCAATCCAATAATTTCCTGACTCTAGAGAAAACAACTTCAGATGGTTTTTGTTTTTTTTTTTTTTTAGTTTGTTTTAATGTTGGTTTTTTGTCTGTTTGTTTTTGCTATCCCGACTAAACTATTTCTCTAGCATTTTCCTCTCCAGCATTCTTTTTTTTTTATTTTTTTTCTTTCTGCCACACCTACTTTGCAGGTCATATATATATATATAAAGTTTATATGTTTATATTTTTATATATTTAATGTTTATATTAAACTATATTTAAATAAAATCTATTGTAATATTTAATATTTATATAAATGTACCTTATATATTTTTTTAATTACATGTTTGAGCCCAGAGGTGAGGCATGGCTTTGCTTATAACCTCAGCTGTTTCATTGTTGCTGTGGTTACTGTTAAATTGTCAATAAGATCATTTATAAAGGAGGCAGCCATGTGGGAGTGTTTAAAGATCACAGCAAACACACTCCAGAGGACATCATTCTAACCCACAGCTCCTCTTTGTGGGTCCTCTCCTCGGCTGGCCCCCAGGAATACCACTCAGCCTATTTAGCTAAAGTAAGCCTGACTCCTTCTAATTTATTTCCTGAGAGTTTTATGAGCGTTATGAGAAAAGGCAGTCTTTTTTCCTGTAGGTGGACAAGTTAAAAACGGTATTTACTCCTGGAGGTGTTAGTACCATTTTTCCTGTCATGGAACAAGACATTGCCTGAAAAATGAAGCCAACACAGAGGAAGAAAGAGAAAAATAGAAGTATTCTTGTGATATCTTTGAGCACCTGTATCCCAAAATGCTTGAAGAGAATTCTGTTCGTGGACCAGTGGTTCTCAAAGTGTGGTCCCCACCCCTGGGTACTTGTTAAAAAATCAAATTATCAGTCCCCATCTTAGATCTACTGAATCAGAAACTCTGAAGCAGGGCCCAGCAATTCTATTTTACCAGCCCTACAGAGAATTCTCCTGAATCCTAAAGTTTCAGAGACACTGCCCAGACTTTTCAAATACATAAGCCATTTAAGGCCTTATCGCTGTCTCTTTCAGTTGAAAACCCCTACTAATACAGCTACTGGGGTAAATGGAGTAGTTTGGGTTGTGGTTAGACAATCAGTATTTTAGACCCAAAGAGAACTGAAATTATTTTTAGTAGCATCAAAAAATACAGTGATGTGATTTTATGGGGCAATTTTCAGCTGTCCAGGTGTATGGAAAGAAATGGTAAGTGGTGAGAACTTTTCAGGGAAGCTGTCTCAGAAAATCAAGATCAAGGAGTGGAGACTTAGCTGAAAGCTCAAGAAGAAAATGAAGCCTTAAAGGAGGCGATCAATGGAGACACAAATGTGAGGCCAAGGGTCAGAATAACATCAATGAATAGGCACAGAAAGTAAGGCAATGAGAAAGAAAGAGGGCAGGAGGCTGTGATTAGACATTTTTCTACCTAAATTCGAGTTAGAGCAGTTATAAGAGATAACAGGGTCCAGGACTGGGACGTAGGAATAGATGGCAAGGGTTGTTGGTGTTGAGAAAATCAGACAATTCTGGATTCCTGGGTTGAACATGGTGCCATCCACAGCTTAGCCGAGTGCCAGACTCCATAATGAACAAGGAAGCAGGATATTGGTAAATAAGAACAATGAGGCTTTATGTGGGTGTCATAACTAGATGAAAGAAGTCTCAGAAATGGAAGCAGTTTTGTAAAAGTGGGAAGTTTTGATCAAGAAGTAATACAGGCAGGAATGAGAACTGTAACACGGTCTGTGGGACATGACATGTGGACTGTGATATTATTAACCTCCATCAAGGAGAACTGAGAGAAGCAATGTTCGGAGGTGAGGAGGGGAGGCAGGATTTTGTGAAGGCACCAAGTTGGAGGCAGCATCTTGAGATGCTCACTAAGAAGTGATGCATCCATTGTCTGGAGAGAGTGTTGTGATGTTAAAAGATGACAGAGAAGAAGCAGAAACAATCAGAAGTTAACTTCCATTGTCTCCACTAAGAATCATATTCAGAATGCAAGCAAAGTGAAGAGGAAACTGAAAATAAAGATCATTTTATACTCCATTGTTGTACATTAACATTTACCTGAGTCAATCTATGATTATAGTTGATCTACTTCTATAAATTACTTGCAAAAACTCTTCATCAGAGGTTCACTTTGTGTGTATGAATAATGGGGCACATTTACTTGCCATTAAACAAATTAGCTTTGGTGAGGAATGTACAGTAAATGCAGTCTGCATGCTTTTAATACAATTCTTCATCTGTGGCATGCAGAGGTTGTAGCCTCATTGCCTTTTGCTGGCCCAGTACCTGGAATTATCTCCACTGTGGAGTGCTAAATTGACTGTGTCACCAAGTGTAAGCTCTAGTACTGTTCACCACAGAACAGGCCAATAAATTAAGAGATGAAGTGTCTGGGAAAGGAATTGTGACTCTATACAGAAAGCCAGCAGACCAAGAAGATGGTGGACTAGTGTCCCAAAGAATCACCCTATCTGAGTTAGAATTCAGGCTTCTTTTATACTAAAAGGGGGGGGAGTGTGGCTGATTGTTGCAAACTTCTTGATGCAGGAATCCTTTGTTCTTGTGGCTGTCCACGAATATCTAGTCACAATGTCCTTATAAACCTCCAATAAGGCAACAGTTATTTTCTGTCTGCAACTTTTTATCTCTATATGAATGGAAAAACAGTAAATCTTTAAAGGTCACAGCCTTGAGAATGGATTATTATGTATATTTCAGGCTACAGCAACATTCTTTTACAAAAGGTGCAGAAACAACATGACTAAGCATTGGCAACAGAGCACAAGGGTTAGAGCTAAAGCACTAGATTCAATATGGAGTCAGGTTTGTTCTCCTTTGTTAAATGAGTAGGAGCACTTGGTTTCTAAATGGTGCTCCTCATGATTGACAGTAGTATCTCACTGTTAGTGTTGAGGAACTTGGTTCATGTCATGAATGAAAATACTCATTCGAGTTTGGTGTACATATCAGAAATCTATAGCTTTGTCAATGTGTCAAACTATTTTCTGGGTTAATAGTTAACAGTGATTTCTTGAATCTTTTCCCCTAAAGGAAATATCCTCTAAAATATTCTGGGTCAATGACACAATCACCTTAGCAAAAAGGAGTATTTTATTTTCACACATTGCTTAAACCTTCTAAGATTTCACATTCTTGAGAATATGCTAAAACTAAAAGTTGATGAAAACACAAAAACATAGTTTTTGATTTTTCCTTCTTAATGTTATATATTCAGTGATGTTTGGGTTTTGTTTTTGTTTATTTGTTTTCGACCGTTTAGGACAATTCCATTATTAGGCTTCAGTTCTAAAAATGCAGACCAAGAGAATAAAGGGAATAATAAAGTGCATTATATGCTGAAAGTTGTATTTAAGACTGATTCATTTCTGCAACATATTCCAGGACACCTACTTGTTATTAAACCACCATGTTTTTGTTTTTCTTCCCCATTCAGTCAACTACCACATATGTAAATCTAGTTCCACCACATTAAAAAGCACGTATATGAAGAATGTTAAAGCTTCTCAATACATCAAAAATGCTTCTAAGTGGCTCCCAGCAGAGCATGTCTCTCTCCAGCTAATGAGTCTTAATGTATGATTTTCTTGTACCTCATCTTTCTTTACACATCAATCTGTTCCTGGCATCTGTCATGCAAACAGTTACAGGGAAACCGCTGGGGCTGTCAAGGAAATGACACCTTCCTCCTTTACCGGAGTTGGAAAATGATGCCCAGATTTTTCTCAAATTCTCCAGGCAAACTATGTCTTTCTTTTAAAACCAGTACCATCTGCCCAGGAAGACTTCTGTGAGCCAATTGTCACATAAAAGATTTTAGCTGATTTCTGATGTTCAAGCTTGTTACATTAGGTTATCAAGCTTTTACTTAACTAAATGACTCACCTTTCACACTTCAAATTGAAGATGGGTATTATAGAATATAACCACATGGGTTAATTTTAACCAAACTGCAGAATGGGAACAGAAGCAGCCTTGACTTATATTTCAAAATAAAGTCAGTCAATATTTGTTTCAACTTACATATGTACATATTTGCATACATATGATTTCTGAATTTTTAAGATTTTTCATTCCAAATGGAAGTTAAAAGCATATAAAAGTATATATTATCAATGTTTACAAATGAGTAGTGGCCATTCTGATGTTTCTTGATTAAATTCATATCAAATACAAATTTAACCAGTATAATATAATTAAGTACAATCTCAATTAAACACCCAGCTGCAGCAAAAAGATCCCCTTTTAATCATTTCTAATTGCATAGCTAATTGTATTCAGCAGGTAATTCATTCATAAGTGTATTCCTTTTACCCTGGTTCAGTTAGTTAATTCTATTAACCTAATTATTTTCCCTAATTCATCAACTTCTTCAAATATTTATCATCTTAGAGAAGAAATATAAACATAAACATGTGTTGTATATGTATATGTGTATAATGTATGTTATATCTAATGCTGTACATTTTTTCACTTAAAATAATTGGTATCATTCTATGTAAATAAATATACATGTTGGACAAATTTTAATTTTGCCCAGGATTTCACCATTTGCATGTGTCACATATGTGACTTCTTTCAGGAACTATTATGAAGTTGTAGTGTTTTTGCTGCTGCTAAAAGCGTTTGATGGTATATTTTTATAAATGTGCACATTTCTGTTTATTTTTATAACTCTCCAAGTTATGATCATTAAAAGGTAGGATTATTCTGAGGATTTTGATATATGTTATCATGTTACTCTAAGAAATTATAAAATTAAGCCTCCTTCAACATTGCATGAATGTATCCATTTCACTATAAATGTGCCAACATTAAATCATTTAATTCCTGATAACTGAAAAGTGTTCTCATTGTTTAAATTGTTTCTTTGATAACTACAAAGATTTAATGTTGTCTCATAAGTTTCTAGAACATTCTACCTATTATTTTGTGGTTTGTGTCCTTTGTTATTATTCCATTAGTGTTGCTCTTTATCTCATTCATTTGCAATAACTGGCCACTCTTTAAATATATAAATCCCTTATATATTACAAAATTTATGAAGATTTTCCAGACTTCTATTTACTTTTTAGTAAGGTTTATGGTCATTGTTTACTTGCAATGTTTGCCAGTCATTTATATCAAATTATTCTTTATGGTCTCTGTGACTCTTTATGGTTTGTTATCACTTTTAGAAAATTTCTCCCTGCTTCATTATTATACAAATGTTCAAATCGATATTCCTCTAGAACTTTCATAGTTTTATTTTATATGTCTGATCTTTTAATAAACATAATTTAATGACTCTTCCAACTACTTATTTCATCCTTACATATGCTACATTTTTATAAATTGTGCTATGTAAATATATTATATTATTTTAGGCTATTTGTTTATTCCTGTTTTAGCAACATATTCTTTTTATTTCATACATTTAAATCTTTACTAGGGAAAATTATTTTCCCAATATCATCCCAAGTCTATTACTCTTTGTTTTCAAGAATTCTACAATTATTTTCACATGTTTATGTTTCAGGTCAATTTTTAAAGGATTTGATTAAGTTATTCCAAAAACAAAAAAAGTTTACATCAGTTTTTTACTTGGATGTCATAGAAATCTCTAACCATCTCCTACCATCCATTTTCTTCTTCTTCCTTTTGCAATAGAAGACCCAAAGTTCTAGCTGGATACAGGCTGCCTTACCTTGCAAGTTACTACAGCTGTGTAATTAAACTAGAGGCAGGGTGAATGGAAGTGATGAGTACAACTTCTGAGTCATTTCCTTAAAAAGTGTTACCATTCAACTTTGAATTGATATTTGAGAGGGAAAAAAATTCTAATTTATTTAAGACAGCGCATGACAGGATTTTTTTTATAGCACTTTAGCCCCAAACTTAACAAATAAAATTATCTTCTGGGATGTTGGGATTCTGACAAAAACCTTGAATACAAAGGATTGCCTTAGCAACTGTTTAATAACTAGAAAGAACACAGATATCATTATAGCCCTGCAAATCCAGTCACCAACTTTATGACAAGGTAAAGCATTTGGCAGAACATTTGCTTGTAATAACCTGGAAGTCAGACTCATGAGAACTGGCTGAGAGAATGTAGAATGTTAGTTTGTGATGACTATTCCTCGTTGCTTTTAGCAATATACAAGGAAAGAGACATTCAGCCCCAAATTGGCCGGTTCGCAAGCGGACATGGAAAGGAAACAAGCGCTACTTAAGGGAGGTTCTGGCTGCCAGTGGCCTGAAATGTAAATTAAATGAATGTCCAGCAGTTTGAAGGCTCAATGAGTTTGAAGTTCCAACTGCTTCTATATGGAAACTGCAAGAAGTAAATTTACTGCCCCAAAGCAGACTGGAAACAAAAATCAGATTAAGAGGGTTGCCTTCCTACCTGAACTCATGGTTACAAATCCCTCAAGAGAGCTCCCAAGATAGGGCAGAGGAACGATTGACTAAGTTCAGAAACCATCCAGAGATTCAGCAAGTTTAGGAAGTGAAACTTGAAGAGATCTATGTGAATGGTTATTTCACATAAAACTGACTGGAATCAAGCTGACCAGTGACTGCCACATTTTGGAGGAAATTGGATTGCCAAATAAATTATAAGCCCAGCCACAGAAGCCTATGATTTTTCTAGCTCCAAAGCAACTCTCGGGTCATCAGACTTCCACATTTTAGCATTTGCTGAAACAGTAATTACAGGGCCTAATAGGTGAGAGAGAATCTGCAAAGGGTCTCGTAGGGGCTGTGAAGGACTGTGGAGAAGGAAGTGTCTTCTATAGAGAAGAATAAGGCTTGGCAGGACAGGATTAACCAAGCAAATCACTCCCTTTGGGGCATGGAGTCTTTTTTCAAGCAGGATTCGAGATCTCCGACAGACAACTGAATGTTTCCAAAAATCCTTTTTTTCCCCAAATAGTCATTTATGTATTTAGGTGTCCTTGCTCCTAATCTTCTGAATCTTGGTCTTTTGATATTATTAGTTCCTTGGGCCCTAGAACTCATTCTTGGAATTAACACAAATAAGAGAGCATTAGACTTTCAGATGTGAACTAGCTGAGAAAGTGGGTGGGAACTTGGGTTAACTTCCTAAAGTGTGTGTGCGTTGGAGGGCGGAGGGAGGGGTTGTCTGTGGGGCTGAGGTACTCAGACAAAAACTAAAAAGCATTTCTCAGTTTCTACTCTTCCATTCTTCCTTTTAATAAGTATCACAATTTTAAAATTTGGCCCCAAATTTTTGACACTATATCATTTAACTAGAACTGGTTAACTAGAACTAGTGGGTTCTGTGTGTCCTCCTCTTGAATCTGGTGGACTGTGTCTATGTTCACCAATAGAGTACAATACAGATAACATTAGGTGATTTCCTAACGCTTCTTAAGGCAATTAATTTTCTGCCTCATTCCTTGGAAAATTCTCTGGTCTACCTTGTTACTGAAATGTATGATTTTATCAGATAAGCCTTTCTTACCGCAGTAAAAAACACATAATATGAAATCTACCCCCTTAAAAAATGTTTAAATATACAGTGCAGTATTGTTAGCTATATGGACATAGTTGTATAGAAGATCTCTGGACTTTTTTGTCTGACAAAGCTGAAACTCTATACCCTTTGAACAGCTACCACCATCTCACTTTCTGCTTCCATGAGTTTCACTACTTTAGATACCTCATATAAGGGGAATCATGCCATATTTTGCCCTTCTGTGACTGGCTTATTTCACTTAGCACAATGTCTTTACATGTCATCTATGTAGCATGTATTAGAACTTCATTCCCTTTTGAGGCTGAATAATATTTCATCATATATATCACATTTTCTTTTTTATTCATCCTTGGATGGACATTTAGATTGTTTCTACCTTTTGGTTATTGTGAATAGTGCTTCAATGAACATGGATGTGCAAGTACCTTCTTAAGATTCTGTTTTCAATTATTTTGGATAAATGCCCAGAAGTAAAACTGCTGGCTTATAAGGTACTTTTGTTTTTAGTGTTCTTTTGAGGATGCTTCATTCTGTATTCCTGATTTCAAAACGTATTACAAAGCTACATTAATCAAAATAGTATGGTACCAGCATAAAGATAGATTGGTAAACCAATGGAAGAAAACAGAGAACCCAGAAATAAACTCATGCATATATACTCAAATGATCTTTAGCAAGGGTGTCAAGACTACTAATGAGGAAAGGATAATCTCTTTAACAAATAGTGTTGGGAAAACTGGATATCCACATGCAAAAGAATAAGACTGAACCCTTATCTTACAACATTCATAAACATTAACTCAAAATGGATTAAAGACTTAAGACTTGAAACTATAGAACTTCTAGAAGAAAAACTCTGACAGTTAATTTTATGTGTCATCTTGGCTGGGCTATGTGATGTCTAGATAGCTAGGAAAACATTATTTCTGGATATGTCTTTGGGGGTGCCTTGAATAGAATAGCATTAGAATCAGTATACTGAGGAAAGGAGATCACCCTTACCAATGCAAGTGGGCATCATCCAATCTGTTGAGGGCCTTCATAGAACAAAACACAGAGGAAGGGTGCATTTTTTCTGTGTACTTAAGCTGGGACATCCATGTTTTCCTACTTATGGACTTCAGTACTCCTTGTTCTCAGGTTTTCTGATTCAGATCGGCTTTCCTGGTTCTGTAGTTTGCAGATGGTGTATTTTGGGACTTCCTGACCTCTAGAACCCCATGAACTAATTCTTATGATAAATCTCCTCCCTATCTATCTATCTATCTATCATCTATCTATATATCTATCTATCCATCCATCTATCCATCTATCTATCCATCCATTCATCTTATAGGTTATGTTTCTCTAGAGAAACTTAATACAAAAACAGAAGGGAAAAACTTCATAATACTAGTCTTGGCAATGATTATTTTTTTAATATAACACCAAAAGCACAGGCAGCAAGACCAAAAATAGACAAGTGGACAACAACAAACTAAAACACCTCTGTTCATCAAAGGAAATAGTCAACAGGATAGAAAGATGTCCTAAGGAATGGGAGAAAATATTTGCAAATCATATATATGATAAGAAGCTAATTTCCAAAATGTATAAGGAACTTCCATAACTCAGTAGCAGAACACCAACTAAGCTGATTTAAAAATGGACAAATGGCCTGAATAGACATTTCTCCAAAGAAGTTATACAAGTGGACAATAGGCATATGAAAGATGCTCAGCATCATTAATCATCAGGAAAACACAACTCAAAACCACAATGAGATATCACATCACATTTGTTAGGATCACCATTATCAAAAAAACAGAAAATAATAAGTGCTGGATGTAGAAGATATGAAGAAACTGGAACCCTAGTGCACTATTGGTGAAAAAGAAAAAATGGTATAGCTGCTGTGAATAAGTCTTTCCTTGACTGACATGTTGATATTGTGTCTCAGGTGTGGGTATTTCTGTGATCATGGGGAGAATAAACAGCATGTGAAATAGAGCATATCTTTTATCAAGTTTGGTGTGAAAATAAATAAACCAAATTGGATGAAGAAAGGGATTTCAGAGATGTTTTCTTGACTCATGGCCTCAGTTAAGATTGGAACCCAAGACTCAGCTAAGGATAAAATATTATACATTCCTTATTCTTCCTCTGTATTATAGTGAGGACTTTGTGAAGAGAGTATATAGATGATAATCACATCCAAAGATCAACTCTCCTGTCCACTTTTCACTTAAGATTTTCATATGTGCTTAGACCTGATTGACAAATATTTTGCTCTGAATTTTTGCATCTTCATTCACATGATATTTGTCCCTAGCAATTCATGACATTTCTAATCTCATGTTTGTTAAGTTTTGTTCAAAGTCTGGGAAACTTGGCAAAGGCAATTTTTTAAAATGCCAGTATATTCTGAATGACAAAAAAAAAATAAAGCCTAATTCTGGAAGGTTTGAATGAACATATATATAGAATTTTCTGTATCAAGTGCAATTCTGAACAATTTTGATATGTTTCTTAATATCTTTAGGTATAGAGGTTACTTTAGGTTTTCTATATCATCTTAAGTCATTTGTCATATATAGTTTTCTCAAAAAGCACCCAGGTCTTTGATTTTTTTTAACAAATTTAAAAAAAATGCTTTTGTTTAGAGAAAAAAATCAATAGAAATAACAAATCTTTTAGAAAATGACATTAACATTTTTGGGTATGGCCAAATCTGTAGAAAAAATCATTAACTCTACATATATATTTAGCCTTTTTTTTGAAGTATAGTTGATTTACAATATTGTGTTAGTTTCAGATGTATGGCAAAGTGATTCTGTTTTATATATATATTTATTTATTCTTTTTCATTATACTTTATTACTACATATGTAATTTTTAATAATTATACATATAATATAGCCTTTACAGGAAATTTTGGGTCTTTCTTCTTTTCTATATGCCACAGTCTCTGAGTTTCTCCATATCTGTATCCTTTTGTTGTCAATAGGATCAACTTTGTTGTGTCATTTCAAGTTGTTGTCATCAGATGCTTTAAAATACATTATAAATGCATTGCCCTCTATAATATCCCTGACTAATGGATGGTCAATGAGTTGGTCTCATAGTGTAAAAAATAAATCATTGACCATGAGACTATTTAAGAAGAGATAAGAAGTTGTGGTATATTTATACAATGGAATACTGCCCAGTAATTAAAAAAAAGAATAAAATAATGCCATTTGCAGCAACATGGATGGACCTGGAGATCATCACTCTAAGTGAAGTAAGCCAGAAAGAGAAAGAAAAATACCGTATGATATCGCTCACATGTGGAATCTAAGAAAAAGAAAAGAGAAAAGGAAAAAGAGGGCACTAATGAACTCATCTATAAAACTCATGCATATATAGTGGAGACATAGTAAACAATCTTATGGTTACTGGGGGAAGGGGTTGGGAAGGGATAAATCTGGGAGTTTGAAATTTGCAAATGTTAGCCACTATATATCAAAATAGATAAAAAACAAATTTATTTTGTGTAGCACAGGGAACTGCATTCAATATCTTATAATAACCTTTAATGAAAAAGAATGTGGCAATAGATAAACAAGATTACACTGTATAGCACAGGGAAATATACACAAAATGTTATGATAAATCACAGAGAAAAAAATGTGACAATGAGTGTGTATATGTCCATGAATGACTGAAAAATTGTGCTGAACACTGGAATTTGACACAACACTGTAAAATGATTATGAATCAATAAAAAATGTAAAAAAAAAAAGCCAAAAAAAAAGAATGTGAAAATGAATATATGCATATCTATGTGTGACTGGGACATTGTGCTGTACATCAGAAATTGACACAATGTAAATGACTATACTTAATTTAAAAAAAAAGAAGACAGTACAGAATAGCCACCACATTCTTATGTATGTGTAAAGTCATCAGAGTGCTGCTTTTTTTCTCCTCTCAAATTTGAATTCTTCGTGTTCCTCCAGATACCTTCCATGCTTATGGCTATAAATCATTAATCTTGCCCTTATAAATTTTCTACCTCTTGATCCATTGCTAAGAGACGATGTTGTGCATAGGACTTTTGATGCGGTCTCAGTATTACCCCCTCACCACTTCAAACTGTAAGGGATTATAGTTCTCACAAAATTTACATTAATATATATCAGAAATACAAGAAATATCAGTGCCATAATTACAAGCAAAAAAAAAGCACCGAAAGATAATTATACAATATCTCTGGTTTTTTTCCTTCCAACAATTCTAATAACAATAAAAATTCACCGTTTGTCAATTCCTTTAGAGTTTTTTTTTTCAGTAAAATATTAACTAGTATGAAACATTTAATTAACACTTATTTTTCTGCAATCTGCTTCTAAGAATCAGCACCATGTTATCAGAAAACCAACTGAAATTGAGGATTCAGTCAAGGAAAAACACCCTCTGGAGTATGTTCCATGGTAAATGTAGACTCATTCTAACAAATGAAATCTGAACTACCTGGCTTTGCTCATTTTAGAGCTCAATAGTTTGAATCGAAAAGCTTCTGTAGCAAAGGGAAGCAGCCCTGAATAAATGCACCATTTGCCTTTGTTGATTTTTTTTTGTATTTTTACTTTAAACAATACTGAAGAGAAGTTTACTTTAGTCCCCCAGATCTGTTTTCACGGGAACGTTTGCTTTACATATGCAAAAGCATCTCCCTATAGCATTAATATGGCATATTAATCTTCAAAGAAATGACGCCTTTTTATGCACGATACCAGCCAGGTCTGAAATGAAAGCTTTCAAGTTTGTTGATTCCGGAGCTATTTTGATTCTTTTTTTTTTTCCCACCCTGCTGTAAATGTCCTTTTTCTGATTTGACACTGGGAATAAAAAAGCAAATTCTGTCAGCATAAGTCACCTGAGGAACGGCATCTGGGCTTGTCTTGCTCAGAATTTTCTAGCACCCTAGATACTCAGAATAACTGAACTTCCTGGACCCCTACCAAGTTATCTATCTCTGACGGTTGCTGTGCTGTAAATTCGTACCCAAAACTATTATTTTCTCTGGAATTGCTGCAGCTCCCCAGATAAAATGAGAACTCTTTCACAGATTTTCCTGTCAACTTCAACCTGGAGGTAGGATTTAGGAACGGTGCAGGACTTAGTCTACTGACAGAGAGTGATTTTCTCACCATCTTCCTCAAACTCAGCGTTAAAAGAGAGCACACGCATATTCTGGTAATAAGGCTTTGCTGTAACAGGTCCAGAGAGGTTGTCTTTAGGCACTTTCATTTTTTAAAGTCCTGATAAGTTGTCTGGGCAAGGACTTGCGGTGGTTTCTTGTTAAGTAGCCTTCCAGCGTGTGGTCTAGCAATTTGGCAGTTATCGTTCCACAGACTCATTAGCTTATGCTCTAAGTCACTCATTTGCAGATTTAAAATGTTTGAGTTTCTTGGGATGAAAAATAGCTTCTACGTTATACTTGAGACAGGCCAACATCTCTTTGAACTGATACTTCAAAGGGTCTTGGCGAATGGGTATCACCATTTACTCTCAATCCCAGCTCCATGTAGAGGCTCAAAAACAGATCCAGTTTGATCAAATACTTACTTACTGATTAAAATGAAGTTTGCTTTGGTTAGAATATTGAGAACTTTATAAACAGAGGAAAAGCAGAGCAGAGGAAGGAAAAAAGAGAGATGGGTAATCAACTTTCCCAGACCTGGTACTTCCAGTGCTAAAAATAGGGAAAGTTCTAGGCAAACCAAATGAGCTGGTTACCCTAAGTCTTTTATTTTAATTTTTGCTATTCTTATTTTCCCTAGTTGTTTTTTTTTTTTTGAGAGGAGGTAATTAGGTTTATTTATTTATTTTTGATGTTCAATCCCCAGGACCTTGTGCATGCTAAGCATGCACTCTACCACTGAGCTATACCCTCCCCATCCATATTATTTTTAAATTTATTTTAATTTTCTTTCCTTTTCTTTTAATTGATTTTACTTCATTCTATTTTGTTTTATATTCTTTTATTCCAGGTTTCTTGATGTATGGTTGACAAAAATTGTGTATATTTGAAGTACACAACTTGATGTCTTGATACACTTGTACATTGTGAAATGATTACCACAATCAAGCTAATTAACGTATTTATCACCTCACATGGTTATCTTTTTTTTATATTGTATACTTGAAATCAGTGACCCTAATTCCGAAGTGTCCTCAAAATGAACTCTAACCCTTCCTATTTAGAGTCCACTTTTAGGAAAAATTGGCATTTGCCTTTTTAACAAAAAATTGCCTAGGATGGAACAAAATAATATTCCTTCTTACCAATTCTGCTAATTAACAAACATTGTTGCAACCTGTTTCTCTTTTTTGTTGTTTAATTTAAATCTTCTTCAAAAGAATTTTTCAAATGAAATTGTTGTGAAGCATGTAAAGAACATTCTAGTCTACACTGGTTTAAATTCTAACTGTCCCACATGCCAGTGCATACCCACACTTCAGAATCCAGACTGACTAAGAAAGCATTGGTCATCTTTGTTTATCATATTAGGTTTCCACTCCACAGTAGAGAAGATATGGAGTTGTTTGAATGTCACTTCAAGAGAAAAAAAAACAAAAAACCTTAGATATTTTGTAGGCTATCAGTTTTGACAGTGAAAAGGAAAAACTTAACCCTCCCTGTTGCTGTTCCCTCAAGGTATACTTGCAGAAAATAAACAACAATTGTTTCCACAGGTAGAGCTTAGGTAATAAAAAACAAAGCAACATCTGTGTCAAAGGAAACTCTAAGAAAGTTAAGTCTGCGTAGTTTGACCTGAAAACGACCACAGCTTGTTTGAATTACACAGCCACCTGTCACAACTGTGCTCGAAATTCTTCTAAAACAGTAGGAGTTTGTCACATAAATGGGATGTGCAGGATTTAAATGATTGGAGACCAGGAGGCCACCCCAATGAATGTGAATGTTTTCAAAACAGAAGTGACAGGGCTCAGTGTCTCCTAAAGCCATGTTAGTACTTCTTGCTGACAGCTGCCCAGAATTCCTACAGGGAGATTGAGGATTAAAATGACAGTCTCATCACTGGATTTCTAACAAAGTTAACTTGTACCATTTAATAAGATTAAATTCTTAAAGGCTCACCTTGCAGATACAGAGATCATTTGCCAATGATCCTTACAGATTGCTGAAGCAGTTCTTAGTGTGGGCATAGTAGGTGATCAGCTAGATGGTCTGAAGCATCACCTAAGATATTTCTCTTGAATACATTGATTGTCTTACCATAACCACCAGGAGAGGCTGAAATTCCACAACACATGAAACCATCCCTTGAGGGTTACTTCATCTTATGTCTGTCTTTTAAAATACCTTAGAGAGGTGACAGTCAATGTCTCTGACACTCAGACTGCACTGGCTTAGGAAAGTGCTGGCTTTTTTTGCTCTCCACTCTCCTTGCTGTCTTCTCAAATACCTCCCAGTTCCTAGGGATGGGGATGATAAAGCTAGTACCTAAGAAGCAGGGCATGAGCAAGGAGGAGGAACTATATAATCAGTTAACTCCATCAGAGAAATCTTTTACATGCTCCATCTCTAACACGACTCCTTTCCATAGATGCACTCTGCACCCCTTATCCAGTCTCCACCTCAGTTCCCTCCCAAACTGGTCACCTCACCCTACAATGTGCTCTACATTCATCTTCTTGACTTGTCTCAAATAACACATATTTCACATTTTATCTTGGTCTAGGCTTTTATTTCCTGACATGCTCTGTGTTTTATTACTTCTTTTACCCCTAAATCCAATTTTTTTCTTTAAAAACCGTGCTCATTATCCCCTGTGGTAGTTACTTCTTTTTCAGGGTTTTCATAGCTTTTTCATTATGTTTATTGTTTTACTTTTGATTGTTAAATGTCATAAATTATCAACTCAGAATATTAAGAAAAACTAATAAGAATACATTGAGTTTTACCACGCACGTTCTCTGTGTATACACAAATGATCTGAAGTCTTCAATAAATTTACCACACAAGGAAAATCACTGTTTATATTTAGTGTATGTCCTCCCTGCATATATATGTTTTTTTCTTATATGCTCCTTAGCAGACTGTGTCCCGGCTGACAGCAGACCTATTGTCAACACTCATCTGATTCATCTGTGTTTTGAAATGCTTTGTGGCTCACAGAAGTTAAAGCTAGAGGGAGCCTTGGGAATCAGAATCCAACTGCTTGTTTTACAGATGAGTAAAGTGAGGACGAGGGATGTTTACGACCTCACCCTAGATCATGCAGCTTGTAAGGAGCAGAGTTAGAACTTGATTCAGATAAAACCAGCTCATTCAGTTGCATAGATGGTGCAATATATAAGGGACCCTGTATATTTACTGAGCTGTGCACCAAGATCCAGGTCTGCATCATCTGGAGAAAGAGGCACGAAAGCACAATCTACTTCCAATGTACTTGTGCAGCTTCCAGTGTCAGCGGTAGCAGGAGGTGGTGAGGAAGATGGGAATGAGAGAGAGAGGGTTTCTAATTCAACTGATTGCTCTGCGGAGGCTAGCAATGGGCCCAAAGCCAGGCTTATTTCTTCCCAAGCTGATGTTTTTTTTTTAGGACCCTTAGTTTCTCACTGCAACTGTGTTTCAAATATATTTTTAATAATCACACCCAGTTAGCTATTAAGCTGTAATTTTGTAATTTGTCTCAATAAGAAATCCCTCCTAAATCCCATGATAATTAATTTCTATAATCCTAGTCTGAAAAGAGGGTATGAGCAATAGTTAAGGAATTGAATTGATTATTGGAGGGCACACTTGAAAAGAAGAATTGACAGTGTGTCAATAATTAGTTCTTCAAATGACTGGCTCTGACAATGATCTTCATATCATCTTCTGAGCATCCTGCAAATTGCCCCACACTCTGAAAATATTTGTTTAAATTAATTCCTATACCACATAACAGGAAATGCCAGTGTTCGTGATGACATAAAAGCAACAGTTTTAATTAGTTCTACCTTGTATGAAGAATAATTTTGATCAGCCAAATTAGAATATGAGTAAGGGAAACATTTGTATAAATTGGAGAAAATTACATCCTGGGGGTCAAAAGCTAAGATCTTGCAATTGCCAATCTTTATCCAAGTCTGGAGCCTGCTACTGGATATTTTCTAACTGTGTGGTCCTTAGAAAATTTATCTGTAAAATGAAAATGATAATACCATCTCTTAGATCTTTTCTAAAAGGTAAAATATAATAATAATGCATAGTGTGTCATATAGCAAACTCAATAATTGTTTGCTATGTTTTGAGTTTCTGTACTCATAATTTAGATATTTTTGTTTTCTTTATAAAATATGACTCTTTATCAGTAACTGGAAGACTTGTTTAACGAAACTCATAAATAAATAAGGATAAATGCTCTCTCCCAAAGGCTTACTCCAAGAGATTTTCCTGAAGGTTTCCATTGATATAGATAATTGATATAATCTCAGATTCTTTTGATACTTGTGAGCTAGAACCTTGATTCAGAAAATAAGAGAAATAGAGATTTGTCTCCCAAATTAAAACTAGGATACCTAATCTGAGATAATTTAAAGTGTTAAAATATAAATACCATCATGAAAGTGTTTCAATAACTTTCTGCATCTCAAAATTTAATCAATTACTTATTATCCAGAAAAGCAGTTCAGCCTATTGAAACAGCATTACTAGATCTTTTGTAGAAAGCAAAAACTGTAATAATTCATGAGAGATTTTATTTGAGTTTCCGGGAGTTTCAACCAACCACTTCCACGAGCTTAATCACTTTGTGAATAGGCACAAGGATTAGTAAGAAGATCAGTGAATGGTAGCAACACCTTTACTGATATAACAAGTTTAGAGAAGGAAACTCAGCACCCCCCCACCTCCCCTAACCTAGACGTACAATGGATGATCCCAAAGCGCACTGTCTATAAAACAGGGTTTCTTGGGCTGATGAACAAATCAGTACATTGTTGCCCCTTCTCTTTAGAGGAGATGTAAGTTTGGAAGGTTAGAGAGTAAACTCAGAAGTATTCAACTGAGTGGGTATATAAAATTCAAGTATGTTCATGACCTGGAATATGCAGCAACCTTTAAAAAAGGAGGATACACTTTAACATTACAGAATGATTCTTGCTAAGTGATGTAAGGAGCAGAACAGTGTTATGAAATGACACCTTTTGTGTGAAATAGGAGGGCTGAAATAATAGAAGTGTATGTAAGCATAAAATATCTCCAAAGGAATATATTTAAAAAATGCTAATATTGGTTGTTTCCACAGACAGGGTATGAGTGCTTGGGGCACCTGTATGGAAGGAGACTTCACTGAGTATCTTTCAAATTTTGAACAATATGACAGTTTTGCTTATTTAAAAACAAATACAATGAAAGTAAAAGTGAAAGCTCTTTTTATACTTTTTCTCAAACACCATCTTTTCTGATGTAGCTGCTGCCTATTTATTGCCTCTTCTCTGTTTTCTTCTAAATATATTAGTAAATGGCATATCTCATAGAATTTCTATACCATTACCTTACAGAATAGCAGTCCCTTCTAGTAAAAATGTCACATTTCATACTGCAGCCTCTGGAAGCTATATATAACCCAAGTGTTAATGTTGCATCAACATTTCATATCAGATTCCTGAGATTTACCTATACCTTTCAGCCTGGTGTTTTATGAAACCGTCTCCTTTTCTGAAGAATCAGAGCCAGGGTCTTCCTAGACCTCGAACTGTGTTTTATTTTCTTCTTCCTAGTTTGACCCACTTCTGCATCTTGGAGACTTGCTAACTCTACGCCCTTGAGGATGAGAAAAAATAAATCCTTGCAGGTTCTTGGAATATAAATTACAAGGAAGTGAACAAGATAAGTGTGGTAGAGAAAATTGACTTCCTTTTCCCTGATGTAAGCGTTCAGAAGTCTTACCTTTGTTTTTTTCTAACACATGAATCAAAGGATTGAGGAATCGAGGCACTTTTATAACTAGTGTGATATTTGTTCATTTCGCAACAGTTTAGGTAATTATTTTTAATTTTTTCACCAGGGTTCTGTTTAGAATAGGAAATAATAAATTCATCTGACAAGTAAATTCAAATAAATCCCCTATGACATCTGGGAATGTGGGGAAAAGTCCAATTGCTTGTTATCACCCCCCCAAAAAAAATCATACTTCGAAACTATATATGCATAATTTAACTTGAATATGTATGGAAATTTTGCAATTTACATCACAAGAATGTGCAGAGCCTTTTCTGATGGTGGTCCTTGACCTGTGGCTCACATTTGTATGCCCTTTAGTGATAGAAATTCACACATGCTAGTTTTGAAAGTATGGTGTTACATCGGAAACAATACATCAGAAAATAATAGCTACCAGTATCTTACTTAATTTGTAAAGTCTTTAGATATAATTTTCTAATCTGATGAAAACACATGTGAGATAGATACATCAGGTACCATTTACTAAGTACCTACTCAGTTAGTTATTTTCCATTTGTTACCTAATCCTCACAATGAATCTGATAAACCAATATTAGTGTTCTCATTTTATTGACGAAGGAAGTAAAACTACAATAAGTAAGTCACAATTCCAATTTGGAGGATAGGGGAATTTTATTGGCCCACTGGTCACCACAGATAAAGAGTCCACCCCTAATCCAATTAGTTGTAGGAAGTTTGAGGCAAGACCCTTTATTAAACACATCCCTGCTGCAATAGCTCAGAGATTGACAGGTAGCTTTTAGAAAATGGGAGCGAGCACGGGCTTGGTAGGTGCCACAAAATGTATGCAGTATGTCCTGTAAAGTTACACAGTTGTGAAACATGGTAACCAAAGCCCTACTCTTTCAACTCTGCCTTGAAATCTAAGAGCATCATAGATTAATGACTAATACAAACCCTCAGCCTCAAGCAAGAATGTTATGGAGCACCACTCACTGGGCAGATGATGCTCCAACTCAGATTTAATGAATGAGGGAGAACTTGCCAGCCAGACAAAAGGGACAGCACATGCTGCAGACTGGAGAGCATATCAAGGCTACACAGTTACTGGAGAGAGATTATGTTCAGTAGGTGCTGAGTTCATGAATGCACCAAACAGTATGGCACTGCAGAAATACACGTGTGATTGGAGGAAGGCTGGTGTGTAGAGTAAAGGGAAACATAGGAAGGCGGTACTTGACATAGGGCTTTCTATGACTAAGGCACCATGTCTGGAGTAGAAGCTGAAGGTCATGGGAGCTGTTGTTGGGCTTGAAGCAGGGACAATAAACATTCAGATTTGTCTTCTTGTAAAGGTATTCTGAAATCAGTGTGGAAATCACATTGCATGGGAGTAAAATAGATACAAAAGTCCATCTGGAAAGTTATTAGACTACTTCAGGCAGGAAGAGTTGAGGATGAGTGAAAGCACTAATAGTGATAAGGAAGAAGGTGACGACAGATACAAAAGCAGAGTTGACAGGGCTGATAACTTGTATCCTCAAGGACAGGAAGAAGTTACACTTGCCTCGGAAATAGCTATTTCCATCATTGTGAATAGAGTAAAGGGGCATGATTAACCCCTTAACAGACTGTAAATCCCTGCTTTTACAAATAAGTTGTTATTTGCAAAGTAGTATCATTGGCATTTGAGGAAGTTGTTTGGGATTTTATACTTGAAATTTATTTTCACCTGATTAGAATGATTGTATTTATGAATTCTGATCAACTTTAACCATGCTGAATTATTCTTATTTTGCTCTCTCCAAAGGTTGAACCTAAAATCATATTCATATTTATTTAAATGAAGAACAAATTTGTCTAAGTTGAATGCTGAAAAATACTAAGTAACTCAGCTGCTTTTGTTCCACAGGATAGATTAAAAAAGGAGGGGAAAGTCTTTCCTAAGGTTGTCTGAGAGAAAAACAACTTCACAGATTAAATCATGCCTTCATTTAGATCTAAGAGGAAAGTTATGATAATTTGTCTCCATGGAGGCAGAGCACATCTCTGGGACTTATGCTTTGTTAGCTTGTTTGCTGGACTTTTTTTCCCATCTGCTCATTTGTTTTCCTTATTTTATTTATCTATCTGCAAATGGATAATTATCCCCTCCCACCCTTTTTGTCCCCTTACTGTAGATGTTCTGTTTTTTGTTAGATTTGTTTTCCCTTGATTGTTCGCTTACTGCAATCATCATGCAAGAGGCTGATATATTTTTCATTTAATTATAATTTTCTTTATCATGCAAATTTCAAGATTAATAATGGCACCAGCAGATAAGAAAAAGTCTCCTCATAGTTTCTACGGTTTTACCACATAATGACACATTATTTAGACCAAATCACTCAGACTTTTTATGGATACACATTGAAATCATCAGAAATAAGTGAAATTATCATTTTGGTTAAAAATAATCAGTGGGGCAAGCATGAATAGCAAAGTGCCAGGTAGTCATAAAGTGAAGACCAAAATATTCACAATGTTTCAAGGAGATCTACTTCTCTAGTGAATTAAGATGTTAAAATATTATTCAACTTGTTTTATTTCACATCTGAAAAAATGCTCCTCTGTTGTCAAGATATCAATTACCATTAAAATAATAATAATTCTAAAACCTACATTTTATTTTTAAATATTTCAGATATTAAAATTGTAGCTCCTTGGAACTAAAAGATCTTTAGTAGGTTTTTTTGGAAAACCTAGTCTAGTATCCAATGACTCAAATGGAATACTTTAAATGTAGCAATAGAATGATCAATGAACATCATTATTTAATTCTGACAAGAGAATATTTGAAGATCAGCTGAAAGAGCCAGTTTTTAAACCGTCAAAATTAAGGATGTTGATTTATTAATTTAGGAATGAAAGGAAACTGTCTCTAGGGCTTACCTATATGCTATACCGTCCATGCAGGGAATGCAGATGATCATTTATGGAAATTTTCATGATAGAGACTAACATACAAATTGCAGGCACAAGGTATAATGCTATCTTTTAGGAAGTATATTGTGTTAGTTTTCTAATGCTAATGTAACAAATTACCACAAATTCAGGTGACTTAAAAACACAAAATTTACTATCTTACATTTCTACAGGTAAGAAATCCAACAAGGAACTCACAGGACTAAATCAAGTCATCAGCAGGGCTGCATTCCTTCCAGGAGGCTCCATGGAAGAGTACATTTCCTTGTCTTCCCAGCTTCCAGAGGCTGCCCACATTCTTTGGCTCCTTGCCTTTTTTAAAATCAGCAATGATAGGGAGAGACTTTCTCATATAGCATCACATCTGACCATTTCTGCCTCCCTCTTCTACTTTTCAGGACCCTTGTGATTACCACTGGGCCCTCCTGGATAATCCAACATACTCTCCCTACTTAAAGGTAGGCAATTCACAACCTTAATTCTATCTGCCACCTAAATTCCCCTTTGCCATGTGACTTAACAAATTCCCAGATTACAGAGATTAGGACATTGGCATCCTTGGTGGGAGGAGTGTCATTCATTCTATTTGAAACACATATACTTTATGGTCATTTAATTTTTGTCAAATTACAAAGCATTTCCAATTGATATAAATTTGGATTTCTTTGAATAAGTAAATGTTATAAGATTAATGGAAATTACCTGTATTCTTAAAATAGTTAATAACATTTACATTCATATAGTCAATGACTTTGTATTTTAATAAATATGTATGGAGGAATGAAATCTTTAAGGCCAACTTCCTTGATGGTTAAACCAAGATTTAAAAATACTGTTTTTTTAGTTAAAAAATATTTAACATAGTTGTAGGGTCTGATTTAGAATTTCATGTCCTAAAAACTATGTCCTATATCACTTCACACCCTTGGAGAAGATGATGTCATGTAGATTAGTATCTTGCTAGTCATCTTTTGATTTGGAGCACTCTGGTTTTAATATGAGAAATTTACATGGCTAAGTATGTTTGTGTGTGTATGCACGTGTGTATGATTGGTATTTTGTTTTCTTCGAAATAATTAATGATTGAAATTACATCTTCAATACCTAATATCTTTGCAAATATTAAACAGTATAACTAACTGGGTTATCATGGAACGAGTCTACATTCACAGTGCAATGAGACCTAGAAAAATTGAGACATGCTATAGAACTGTAGCTGTATGATTTTCATTACAGAGATTTTGCTGAGCACATTTTAAGGCTCTTTCCCAGTATTATCTTTATAAAAATTTCTAGGTTTCATTTTGTTAATTTTCAGTGCTAGAGAAAAAGCTTAACCTCTCATTAGTCACTGGTATATTTTTGTTTCATTGACATTGAATCTTGTGGCTGGCCAAGTTTTCTTCTTTCCTTGGCTGTCAGGGATCAGAGAACCAAATTTGATGTTGACCTCTGTAAGTGGATAAAACATTGTGCTGTGAATCTTTCTGTCCTAATTTATCCTGGTTTAGTTAACTCTCATTGTCATTTTTTTCTACTTCTTTATTTTTATGTTGTACCATAATACATGTATTTACATATCACATCAGATGATTTGAAGAATAAATAAACATAACGTATTAAAGCAGTGTATGAATTAAAATATTTTGGTAACTTAGCTGAAGATTTAGAATAAAGGCGAATTAAGTATCCAGATGTTAAATGTTAAGGTTTTTGTCTCAATTAGCCACACAGATTTGCTAAACAATAATTTAGAGGGAGTTTTACTGGAAGCACAGTAGAGATGAAAGGATATAGAAATTCTCTTTCCTATAGAATTCAAGAATTTGATAGTCGTAATCATCTGACTTAATATAGTGCATGCATGGAAGTATTAATTATCTTAAATCAATACTTTGGGTGAAATGATCTGATGAATTTCAAAATATTCATCTTTCCTTTATTGTGACTTTTAGCTGACCCCATAATTTTAATATTGTTGGAAATTTCATCATGTGTGTGAAAAATAGATTTTATATTTTATTCTCAGAATATACTTTTTTGACTTTCTAGCAAGTTACACACATTTTTGAAATAATAGGTAAAGTCTTATAACAGAATTGGCTGTAAATGAGAGAAATAGACAAATACATATCTGTGGCTTCTCACATATACACCCTTATTACATGAACATTTATTCTGGAGGATGATATTCCAAAGTATGGGCAAGTAGAGGATAAATGACTAACCACAGAGCACTTAAAGACACTCTTTGGTTTAGTAGTTAAACCTTTTCCTTTGGGGAGAACTCTGTCTCATTCTCAACTCCATTATTGACAGGTAAATCCACTATTAGCAATGAATCCTGAATAACAGCCTCACTGGGCTTTTGTTGGATACTCACAGGGAAATTAATACCCTCATGTTTTGTCTTCCCAAGTTTCTTGATATATAATATGCAGATACTATGTAAAAGGTGCCAAGTTTTTCAAGAAAGATGCTGAGGGAAAATGGGATGTAAAACGTATGATCAAACATGAAAAATATATATTGATGCTGCTATGTGATTAGAATAAATAATTTTCGACCTCTCAGAAGACAAGTTTGTATGATTCCTCAAGGTCAATCAATGTCACAGACAATCTCTTCATAAACTGAAAGGTGATTAGTTTTCTCTATCACTGAATAGGCTTTAAGACCAGAGTATATGCTTATTTTTTCTCTATTTTATGTACTTTGATTGTATTTTATCAGAATTGATTTAAAAACTAAATTATTTCATATGTTTAATCATATTTAAGAAACTATTTTTGAGATCTTTACCAATTACTTCCTCCAAAGATGTCAAAGCCACAACACGATGAAACATGCAACCGAAAACCTTGCTTAGCACATTTTTCTCTTGATGTAAATTGAATGGGCCAAATTTTATGGCCTAATTTGATTTTTCCACGCTCTTCTAGACACAGTCACAGTCTCAAAGGGATTTTCATCACATTGAATTAGTACAAACCAAAGTGCATTAAGTGATAGGCATTGCAGAAGTCCTCCTTCAGATAAAAACACAGCATTTTCAATAAAATGCTGTCTACTTTCCTGCCGAGTATGTTCAAAGGGAGACAAATAGTAGGCTTTGGGCATTACACCTTAAGGTCTTAAAGTCAAAAGCTCTACTCTTGTTCAGTGATAGCTTTTAAAATGAAAGAAGAGGGTTCTGGTTTTCAATGACAATTGTCATAGGATATTAGAGGTCCTTGAAAACCCTGAGCTAGTCATCCTTAACTGTCTTTTAACATAATGCAGCTAGCATTAGATCTGATAACTCGGGCTTGTGACTACTGTCACAAGGAGTCTTCCTATCCAGATTTCTAAGCAGGAATACCTACAACCTGGTTAACACACAGTAGAATTTTTTTTTAGTCCACAGTATTAAAATACTAAGCAAAGTTCTGTTTGAAAGGCAACACCAGGAATCAGCATGACAGACAGCTAAGTGGAATCTATGTCAGAGATGAGTCAGGTGGCTCAATCTTTATTTCTCATTTTTAAATGAAACCTTTCTCATGGTCTGGGATAGGGAATAAATTTCATTTTTCTCATGTTAATAATATAATTATGAGTTAATCAGTCTCTCCATTTTCCCAAACAATGCAGGAATCCTAGGTTTTCATTTCCTTCAAAACTATCCTTGCCCACCACCTCTTACTTCCGACTTGTTAATAATGTCATCAAATAGTACATGAGTGCATATGTTTGTGAACATACACTTAATAAATTAAATTTGCCAGTATGACTTATTGATACTTTCATGAAGTAATCTTTTTCTAGGTTTTTTTGTTGTTGTTGTTTTGAGGAAGTGCATTCTTTAGTATTTCTTTAGGCTGAAGTCTGTGGTTAGTAAATTTTAGGAATTTTTGTATGCCTGAAGGCATATTTACATCACCTTCATTTTTGAACAGTAGTTGTGGTTAATGAACATCAGGTTAGAACTTCTTTTTCCTGAGCACTTTGAAGATATTATTTCATATGTCTTATTGCATCTGTTGTTTCTGGTATCATTGTGTTTCTCTTTCATTTGCAGTAATTTACCACCCCATCCGATACCTTTCAACTTTTCATCATTACCTTTGGTGCATTAAGGTTTCATCATGCTGCAGTTAGGGTGTGGTTTGCCTTTTATCAATAGTGTCTTGATTATATTCTAAAAATTCTTACTACTTACTTTGTGGAATATAGCATTTTATCCTCACCTTCTCTTTATTCCTTTGGATTTCTTTAAAGGTTTTGGAATATCTGAAACTATTCTCTATTTGCTTCACTTACTTTTATTTCACATTTCTATCTCAGCTCCTAGATAGAAACGTGGTCAAGCAGATAGAAAAATCCCCCGCCCACCCCATGCATATAAAAGTGCTGGATGAAATAATTTCAGGATATGGAAGAGAAAGGTAACTCTTCATATTCCAGAAACAAAGAATAAACATGTAGACAAACCAGTAAGCAGGAGTGATAGCCACAGATCTCACAGCTGGTTCTAGTTCTAGGAATTTATTACCTGTATCACATTGCAATTACAAGAAAATTGGAGAATTAAAAGTGGCTCCCTACATTAAAAAGAAAATGTATGTGGAATCTAAAAGAACTTATACAAAGGAACTTATTTATAAAACAGACACAGACTCGCAGACATAGAAAACAAACTATGGTTACCAAAGGGGAAAGGGCAGGGTAAGGATATTAGGAGTTTGGAATTAACAAATACACATTATTATATAGAAAATAAATAAACAAGAATGACCTACTGTATAGCACAGTGAACTATGTTCAATTTCTTGTAATAACCTATAATGGAAAAGAGTCTGAAAAAAATACATGTATGTATATGTATAACTGAATCGTTGTTTTGTACACCTGAAACTAACATTGTAAACCAACTATACTTTGAAAAAACAAATTAAAAAAAGGAGTCAGGAAAAGATGGTGTTAACCATAGGCAGGAATTGAAAATTTGATTCCAGACAGTCTAAAATTAGCACATGTTAAAATAGAGAACTTTTCAAATCTAAGACTGCACAGCTTAGTCACAGAATCTGTGAATATGTTACCTACATGTTGCAAAACTCATGAACTGAGGAACAAGTATAAAAACAGGTGTATCATCATTGGATAACCATGAAACCATTCACAATTAAGGCTCTTCAAACTGAGTCCTGCCTAAAGACTCCCTGTGGATAACTCCCGCAGAGGGAGCTAAGAGACAAACAATAAATCATTTCAGAAAGTAAAAGGCTAAGAAAGACAGTGCACAGATTTAATGAGTTATGGCATTTGAAATGTAGTGTAACGGTGAAGTTAAAGTCTAAGTTTCTATCATCAAGAGAATCTAAAATTACAATACTTTATTTATTGTTTAACAGTGGTACTGGAGATTGAACTCCAGACCTCATACGTGCTAAGCATGCGTTCTTACCACTGAGCTATACCCACCCCCTGAAAAATGTAATTCTTTAAATTTCCAAAGTGAGTGACCCATACTAGCAAGAAAATTCTACCATATACTCCTAGAGAGTCCCAGGTTCTCTGCATCTTGTTCCTCAATGGCAGACACTGGATCACTGTTAGTTGGGGCTCTGTGGTTTTGAGAGGCTCTTTCCTACTAGAGAATATTTGAGGGAATGAAGTTGGCTTTGAGGATAAAGTAAGTACAGACTTTGGTCATTCACGTTTGTTACTTCATTAGGAGTACACTTCCCCAAGATTGTTGCAGTTTATTGTTGCCCTAATTGCCCTATCTCCCATTTCATCATTTCAGTGATGACCATCTTTCTGCTCTGTAAAATAATAAGCTTATTTGGAAGACAATGCAGTGACTCTCATATTTGAACCAGGGTGGATCCTTTTATTTGGCTGGCAAGTTTTAATAGAAAACTTTTGAGAAAGGTGCTGAGAAAGTCTTAGTTCATAGTGTTTAGAGAACAGGAAAAATTGGATCTAGTTCTGAAGGAGCCCAAAGATTTAGGTTCTGTTTATTGCAAGTTCTGCCTAGAACTCCTCAAATTTTGACTGTGCTTATCTTTGTTATACAATATTTGGCAAAAAATAGCAAGGTGCAACCAACTTCAAATTCTGGCTCCTTCTAATCACTTTCCTCTAGATCTACATACAGGCTTTCACTCTGGCATGTGTTCTAACCTCCAAGTTATTGGAGGCAACATTGTAATTAATTATTCCTATTTAAAATCATGGCTTTATCAATAAAAAAGAAGAGGAGAACTGACACCAGGCCCTTGTTGGCTATCTCCCCCAATGATCTAATGAAATGAAACAGTGCTTTAGAAGAAGCATGCTTAAAATGTTAAAATAAGTAAAAGATGATTTTTATATTGAAACAAATAAAAGAAGATATAAACGTATACATTTATTTATACTGTTAAATTAAATAAATAGAAGATAACATAATACTGGAAAATTAAGAAACAGCAACACACAATATGAAAAAAATTAAGTAAAAAGATCCAATATGGAAAAAAAAGAAGAATCAAGTAGAAAGCTCACAAGTGTAAATTTTAGACACTTAAATTTTAAAAAGATACACAATAGAGATGTTATATAAAAATGAGAGTAAAAGAAACACTTATGCAGTGCTTATATTGTCTGCCATTGTTTTAAGTATTTTACATATGCTAACCTAGGAAGTACAGACTAGGTCAGAAACAGCTAAAAAGAGATTGGTGAGTTGAAAGTCATTTACAATATAGCAGTAGATGTAAGAGAGATGGAGAATAAGAAAAAGAATATAAAAGAGATAAAAGTAAAATTAAAAGAACAAAGGGGATTGAAAAGGTGTTTGAACAAATCATGACTGAAAACTTCCCAAATCTAAAGAAGGAATCAGATATCCAAGTACAGGAGGCTCAGAGGGTCCCAAACAGGAAGAACCCAAATAGACCCACACCAAGACATATCATAATCAAGATGGCCAGAGTCAAGGATAAAGAAATGATCCTAAAGGCAGCAAGAGAAAAGCAAAGAGTGAGTTACAAGGGAACCCCCATAAGGCTCTCAGCTGATTTCTCTACACAAACACTACAGTCCAGAAAGGAGTGGCAAGATATATTCAAAGTCCTGAATGAAAAAAGATGCAGCCTAGGATACTCTATTGAGCAAGGCTATCCTTTAGAATAGTAGGAGAGATATAGAACTTCACAGACAAGCAAAAACTAAAAGAGTTTAGCAACACTAAACCCATGCTAAAAGAAATATTGACAGGTCTACTCTAAATAGAAAAGAAGCAGGATGCTACAAAAATGAGAAACTCATAACTGGAAAGGCGATAACTACCATGAATGTCAAATAGAATAAACACAAAATTGTAAAAGAAGACATCTAAATCATTAAGAGTGGGAGAGAGAAGCAAGAAAATATAGAGTATTTTTTTCTTTCTTTTGATTTTAAATTTTTTGTTCTCGGTAGGATGGGTTTGAGATTACATTACTATCTGTTTAGTACAAACAGTTATAGTAATAGGTTAATAGACTAAGCATCTTTACTGACCACAAGCCAAAAACTTACAAGTGAATCACAAAAACTAAATAAAATCCAAGATAATACAAAGGAAAATTACCAAACCACAAAAAGAAGAAGAAATGAACAAAAAGGAACTACCAAATCAACTGCAAAAATAAGTTCAAAATGGAAATAAACACTTCGTCTATCATTAATTACTGTAAATGTTAATGGACTAAATGCTCCAGTCAAAAGACATAGAGTGGCAGGCTGGATAATAAAGCAAGAACCTTCAATATGCTGCATACAAGAAAGTCACTTTATGGAGAAGGACACATATAGATTGAGAGTGAAAGAATGGAAAAGCCAAAAAAACAGGTGTAGCAGTACTGATTTCAGACAAAATAGACTTTAAAACACGGGCCATAAAGAAAGATAAAGAAGGACATTTTATAATGATTAAAGAAGCAATACAAGATGAGGATATTACAGTCATTAATATATATGCACCCAACACAGGGGCACCTAAGTACATAAAACAACTACTAACAGAGATAAAGAGGGAAACTGATGGGAATACAATCATTGTCGGAGATTTTAACACCCCGTTAACGTCACTAGACAGAAAATAAACAAGGCAACAGAGAAATTAAATAATACAATAGAAAAATTTAGATTTGGTGGATATTTTCAGAGAATTACACCCGCCCGAAATATGATATACATTCTTTTCAAGTGCACATGGAACATTTTCTAGGATTGATCATGTACTTGGGCACAAAAGAAGCCTCAACAATTTTGAGAAGATAGAAATTATCTCAAGCATCTTTGCTGACCACAATGCCAGGAAACTAGAAATCAACTACAGAGAAACAAAGGAGAAAGAAAAGGAAAGCATGGAGATTAAACAACATGCTATTAAAAAACCAGTGGGTCAATGATGAAATCAAAGCTGAAATTAAAAAATACCTTGAGACAAATGAAAATGAAAACACAACAACACAAAACTTACGGCACGTAGCAAAGACAGTGCTAAGAGGGAAGTTTGTAGTGATACAGGCCTTCCTCAAAAAAGAACAATTTCAAATAAACAATCTAACCCACCAGCTAAAAGAACTAGGAAAAGAAGAGCAAAAACACCCAAAGTCAGCAGAAGAAAAGAAATAATAAAGATCACGAAGGAAATAAAATAATAGAGATTAAAAAAAACATAGAAAAAATCAATCAAATCAAAAGCTGATTTTTTGAAAGAGTAAATAAAATCAGCAAACCTCTGGCCAAACTCAGAAAGAAGAAAAAAGAGAGAGCACAAATAAGCAAAATAAGAAAGGAAAATGGACAAATGACAACAAATAACATAGAAATACAGAATATCATACAAGAATATTATGAAAAACTATATGGAACCAAACTGGATAACCTAGAGGAGATGGACAAGTTTCTGGAAACATACAGTCCACCAAGACTGATTCAAGAAGAAACTGACTACTTCAACAAACCGATCACTAGAAATGAAATCAAAATAGCAATAAAAAACCTCCCCACAAATAAAAGCCCAGGACCAGATGGCTTCACCAGGGAAGTCTACCAAACATACAGAGAAGAACTCATACCAGTCCTTCTCATACTCTTCCAGAAGACTGAAAAAGAGGCAGTACTCCCAAACTCATTCTATGAAGCCACCATCACCCTGATACCAAAACCAGGCAAAGACACTACCAAAAAAGAGAGTTACAGACCAATATCACTGATGAACATAGATGCAAAAATCCTTACCAAAATACTAGCAAATAAAATCCAACAGCACATAAAAAAGATTCTACATCATGACCAAGTGGGGTTCATCCCAGGGACACAAGGCTGGTTCAACATACGCAAATCAATCAATGTAATACATCACATCAAAAAGAGAAAGGATAAAAACCACATGATCATCTCAACAGATACAGAAAAAGCAATTGATAAAATTTAACACACATTTATGATAAAAACGCTCATCAAAGTGGGTACAGAGGGAACATATCTCAATATAATAAAAGCTATATATGACAAACCTACAGCCAGCATAGTACTTAATGGTGAAAAACTCAAAGGTTTGCCACTAAAATCTGGGACAAGACAAGACTGCCCACTATCACCACTCCTATTCAACACAGTCTCGGAAGTCCTAGCCACAGCAATAAGGCAAGAGAGAGAAATAAAAGGGATCCAAATTGGAAAAGAAGAGGTAAAATTGTCACTATATGCATATTACATGATATTATATATAGAAATATCTAAAAGGTCCACTCAAAAACTACTAGAAATAATCGAAAGGAAGAAATACAAATGATCAATAGGCGCATGAAAAACTGCTCAATATCACTAATTATCAGAGAAATGTAAATCAAAACTACGATGAGGTATCACTTTACACCAGTCAGAATGGCCATCATTCAAAAGACCACAAATGACAAACTATGGAAAGGCTATGGAGAAAAAGGAACACTCCTACACTGCTGGTGGGAATGCAGTTTGGTGCAGCCACTGTGGAAAACAATATGGAGATTCCTCAAAAGACTAGGAATAGACTTAACATGTGACCCAAGAATCCCTCTCCTGGGCATATATCCAGAAGGGACCCTACTTCAAAATGACATCTGCACCCCAATGTTCATAGCATCATTATTTACAATAGCCAAGACATGGAAACAGCTTAAATGTCCATCAACAGATGTCTGGATAAAGAAGAGGTGGTATGTTTATATAATGGAATACTATTCAACCATAAAACCCGACAACATAACGCCATTTACAGCAATATGGATGTTCCTGGAGAATGTCATTCTAAGTGAAGTAAGCCAGAAAGAGAAAGAAAAATACCATATGAGATCACTCATATGTGGAATCTAAAAAACAAAAACAAAAACAAACAAACAAACAAAAACAAAGCATAAATACAGGACAGAAATAGACTCACAGACAGAGAATATAGACTTGTGGTTACCAGGGGGGTAGAGGGTGGGAAGGGATAGACTGGGACTTCAAAATTATAGAATAGATAAACAAGATTACACTGTATAGCACAGGGAAATATTCACAAAATGTTATGATAAATCACAGAGAAAAAAATGTGACAATGAGTGTGTGTATGTCCATGAATGACTGAAAAATTGTGCTGAACACTGGAATTTGACACATTGTAAAATGATTATAAATCAATAAAAAATGTTAAAAAAAACCATATGAGATAACTCATATGCGGAATCTAAAACAAAATAAAACAAAAACAAACAAAAAAAAACAGAAACAGACTCATAGACATAGAATACCAACTTGTGGTTACCAGGGGGACGGAGGGTGGGAAGGGACTGGGATTTCAAAATATAGACTAGATAAACAAGATTGTACTGTGTAGCACAGGGGAATATATACAGAATCTTGTGATGGCTCACAGTGAAAGAGAATGTGACAATGAATATGTATGTATGTTCAAGTATAACTGAAAAATTGTGCTCCACACTGGAATTTGACACAACATTGTAAAACGACTATAACTCAACAAAAAAGTTTATATATAAAAAAATAAAATAAAATAAAGAATATGCAGCTCATTCAAAAAAAAAAAGCTGTAGTAACTAGTACTAACAAAAGTGGTATTAAAATCAGTGGTTGGTTGTGGATTTAACTGTGGGCATAGCAGACTATATTTCATGAAGGTAACAAACACCTCTTCCCTAAAAGTTTAAGTACTGTTACTGTCTTCTTGTCTGCTTTCCCAACTCCTCTTCAAACTCCTCTCCCTTTTAAATAAGTTTTTTTTTAATTGAAGTATAGTCAGTTACAATGTGTCAATTTCTGTAAATGTGCATGGAACTCATTCTTCTCTTTGTTTCTCTCCCTTGACGATTTCAACTACTTTTAGCATTTCATCTGTCAGTTTTATGTAAATAATTGCCAAATATTCATCTCTAGTCCTAATTTTATTATTGAGTTTCTGATGTGATTTCAAATTTTTCTTCAAGAATTTTCATATATTTTTCCAGTTCACAAAAACCTGTTATGCTGCAAACCAGACTCATTCATTCCCTGAGTAATAAATTTCAGTTGTTCAGGTTTCTTTCTGTCAAGAGTCACAGAATTCTTCACTTGGTCAGTCATGAAATCTTTCATTCATTCATTCATTTATCAAATATATATTTGATAGCTACTCTAAGATAGGCACTGGTAATAAGATGGAAAATGAGGTGGTTAATATTCCTATATATGCAGCTTAACATTTGTATTGAATAGAACAATACATAGTTCAGTTCTCATGTGTTTCACTCTGTATGCATGTATGTGCATGATGTAGAAATACAATGTGTTGTGATGGAGATCACCAGGGACAAACCACAGGGGTTGCCAGGGAAATCTACTCTTTAAGGAGACTATTTAAACTGGATGTTAGACCAGCCATTACAAGATCCCAGGAAAAGTGTTGGTAGCAGAAGACAAAGTCAGCACAGCAGTTCTGACACAGGAGAGAGCATTTTATGCTGCTCTAAGAAGAGAAAGAATAACTGGAGTGAGAGAAGGATTGGCATAAAATAAGTTGGAAAGATTGGCAAGTTCTGAGGTATGGAAACCTTCATGAGAATTGGGATTTGATTCTAAGTGCAAAGACAAGTCTGCCCTGGAGACAGCAACTTGTGAATCATTATCACCTAAAGCTTGGCAGTAAGTGAAATTGCCTTGGGAGACTATAAATGGGGAATAGTTTAGGACAGAAACCCCATTTTCTTCAACATTTAGTGGTCAAAGTGGAGGCTCTCCCCTGTGAGTGGGGGGATTGAAAGAGTGTTCAGGAAGACAGAATGATATCGGGGAGAATTTTACTAATAAGGTAACAGTATTTTGAGGAAAAAGAGTCAGTTGAATATGATGTTACTGAAAGAGAGAATTAGGGTAAAGCTAAAAATAAAAAACATTGTTAACTGTAATTGACAAAATAGATGGCCACTGATGACCTGGGCAAAACCACGTCTGGAAAAGGGAAGGACCTTTCATTTAAAGGATCCAAATTTTACCTGTAGTAACTATTTATACGGAAATCTTTCTAAAATATGGTATTTTTATTATTTTCTTAAATTAAGAAATCGGCATAATTTAATCTTTCTTTAAAGCTTTTTTAAGCTTTGTCAATCATCATTAGGTAAATTATGACTTTTTAAAATATTACTGCAATGTGATGCTTTGGAGGTATGGGGGGGCTGGTTATTCCCACTCCATCTCTAGATGTGGGTGTGTGCATCTGCGTGTACGTCTGTGTCTGTGTATATGCGATGGTTGTCTGGTTGGTTGGTTTTTAAAATGTATTGGCTTTTAAGCTTTTTCATTCTCCTCTCTTTATACGTACATAGCTTTGTGTAATTTACTGAAATAAGAGGTTAAGGCAAGTTGACTTATCAATAAAAATCCCACACCATCTTTTTACAAAATGGTTGTGAGAAGCAAATAAAGCCCATGAAAGCATCATTAAAACCATAAAACACTATGTCATTATAGACACTGGTATTGGTATTATTAGATACTGAATATTGTTAATTCTGGAAACTTCATCTCTTAATTGATTTACTCTTTGTACTCTTCTGAGCTAGAAATTTAGATGAAGATTTTTATTATGAGTAGTCTCAAATAGGAGGAATGGTTTTCAGTTGGAGAAGCTCAGGCTTTGTGTTAACTGCAAAGGTTACTTTGGTCCACACACCCTCTTCTCCTTTGTGACAGTGTTGTTATGTTGTTAAGGCTCCCTCAGTGACATCTGGAGGGGTTACTGTACTCAGCCTTTGATGAATATTAGGTAGCAAGATTCACAAAAACGAACAGCATTTTTGCCTTTCATTGCACTGTTATGTCTTCTCATTTAATTCCAAAGGTAATAGCGCAATAATGACAACATAAGCTGTAAGCAGTGGCAGCTATGTTAAAATATCGGTTCTCTAATTCAAAATACTCATCTCATGGGCCCAGGAGCTTTATAGTACAGTTTGTTCCTTAAGAAAATAATTGTTCAATATGCTAAAAGAGCAAAATTGAATTATCTAAACAATTGTCAGAGTGCTAAGGATAAGGACAGATTTCGTTCTCCTTGTTTGTTTTATTTGCATAAAATTGTATGTCAATGCTCCTGTGAAATGGATACATTAAGGTGTAGAAATCTTATTATGAGCCAACATTTACATATGAATTTTTATTTTAATTAATTGAAATAAGAATAAACACCTGTCTAATGACCTCCTAAATGTGGAAATGACAACGTAGACCAGCGTTACAGCTTAGGGTGTTGCCAAGACAAAGTGCCTTCTTTCTCAGCTTGTGGCCCTTCTTGATTTTGCAGTATGGAAGTATCTTTGAAGATCTGGATCTTTTCAGAGCAAAATCATCGAAGGCTTTATTTTCTAAAATTATTGAAGCTACTTCTCTATCAGCAAGAGTAGCAGGGTTGCAAACGGTAAACTCCAAACTATGGCAATGAGTTTGAAACTATTATTGTAAGTAATATTTTTGGAGGGGAAGTGTGTACATGACAGTAAGAACTTTTCCTTTATCTAGGTAAATGTTGCCAAGAGCGCACAACAGCAAGGGCTACAAAGTAATGTGTTGACTCTGTTGTTAGGGAACTAGTACCCTCCACTAAGGAGAGGCTTTGTTCTTTGCTTTGTTTTTGTTTTCCCTACTCTACCAAAAGATTCACTTAAAATTACGCTTTGTAATTTTTATCACAACTGAATTATTTGGAAACAGGCTAGAACCATACGGCAATCTATCAAGAAAGTCAAGTTCCTGAAGACAATCGGAGTGGTGGCCATTCTAATTGCATTCAATGACTAAACACCTCCCTGCAGAAAGACTGCCTTATGTGTGAAGAACATTATCAGAATCACTGACTAGGAGAAACTGTACCCCTCATTTCTCTGTTTTTGTTTGATTTGCTAAACAAAAGAAATACATACAATTGCTGAAGAATATGTAGGGATAATTTCTATTTTTAAAACATCTTAGTTACCCTGAAACCAAACTATTCAGAAGATAAGAATATGATACGTTAGAAATAAGTGAAGAAAGATTGTGGAGAGGTGACAATAAATACTGACTTTATCTTTGTAGTGTTTAACATTGTGTTTATAATGCACTATAAAGTTGCACGACTCTGATATACCCTCTAAGGTTTGGTATGTCGTCCATCTTTAAAAACTGTATGGTGGAGGGGAGGGATAGATTAGGAGTTTGGGATTAACAAATACACACTACTATATATAAAACAGGTAAACAACAAGGACCTACTATATAGCACAGGGAAATATATTCAATTTTTTGTAATAACATATAATGCAAGAGAATCTGAATATATACACATATATAACTGACTTGTTTTCTTGTACACCTAAAACTAACATTGTAAATCGACTACACTTCAATAAAAATTAAAATAAAAAAAAAGAATGCAAAAAAATTGTGACATCGAAGCTACAAGTGTTCAAAGGTCTGGGAAAAGCACACACAATTGGTACCATTTACCTTTAATTCACTAGGAAAGATGTGCATTAAAAAAGTATGATAAATATCTGTTAAAGTTGTCTTGTCTTTCTTTCAATCTGGACTTGATAAAATAAATTTACAGATGTGGTTGTTAATTTTCTTATTTAATTGTTTTTACAAGCATCAGTTTTATCTATAGATGTACTGTCTAATGAGGTTTTTATAGAAAATCAGAATATGTATTTGAATTCCCCTGAGGTTAAATGGGGCTTCACAATTCTCATGGGTCATCATTAATTTTCTTCCCAATATTAAATGTTACCAATATGAACAGACACATTACTCCCTTTCACTGTAAGGAGGGAAAAATTAAGTCATGAAGAACAATAGTTACTTTTAGAAGATCCAAGTGTGGCAGGTAGAAACTACTTGAAAAACATTTCTGACAGAATTTATATTCAGCCATAGCTCTTTCATTGCTGTATCACTTGAGTAAAAATTTCCCTGAAGCCCTCTTTTTCTTCAAGGATTGGAATGAAACATTTTACAATACTGAAGCAGATTTGCAATTATTTCCCAAATGTAAGGTCAATGTCTAATAAGGCTATTTAGAGAGAGAAAAGAAAGACAAATAGCAACTAATTCATTATTAGTAGAATAAAAGAAGAAACAAACTTAATCATAAATTTCCTTCTTGTCTTAAAATTATAAACTCCTATGAAATATGGAAAATAGTGGAATTAAAATGATAATTGGGTGAACAACTTCAAGGTAAACATTGTTTATGTGTAAATTACTTTCCAGACTTGAATATTTATTTAAAATATGCCAAAGCCTATATAATCAAAATTTGAAGATGTTTTCTAGATTACAGTAAGATAAATTTGAAACTTTAGATACTTTCATTCTCTAATTCATGTTTACTTCTCTAACAAGCATCTTAGGTATCTATAGTAACACTCTTTACATAAAAGAAAACAGAGCTCTTAAACAGATTAAGTCATTTACTTAAGGCTATAGGTTTGCTAACAATATAAACAAGGTAAGAATATTCTAAGGCTTAATCCATTGCTCTTTCTCATGCTTCAGATTGACTCAGCCACAATATTTTTCTCCCTCAAAAGCTTTTTCATTGAAGATTGAAAGCAACCACTGTGAGGTTTTTGCCTATGCTGGAGTAAAAATGCTGGCAAATCTTATCCTCACAAAACAAGTATGAACTTGACCAAATTGTCAAAGACAACCATTTTAGTCCTTTGGATACTGAACAAAGGCAAACAATAAAAAGAGTAATGTTCACACACAAAAGGCAGCTAGAACTTTTGTAAGAAAGGTGAGGGTCTGAGTCCTTTCTGTGTGAAGCTGCTCCCATCCCTTTCTGCCCAGCTCCACTGGCCCTGAGAACTGCAAGAATACTCAGCATCGAATGACTTCATCCAAATCCCTGCACTAAAGAACTTGACTCAACTCTAGTGGGACTTCTAGCAGCTTAAGGCCATGTCCCTAGAATGACTCCCACTCTCCTTAAAAGTCCTGACTGAGAAAGCTTACAATTATAAATCTATTTTCTGCCTCTTTGAGATGTATATCTTCAGCCATCCAGAAATATCCCCTCAAGAACCTGGGAGCTGTCCATTCAAACTGCAGACATCTAAAGCTACAACTCTACCTCTCTTACCTCCCAGTCTCTGTGGGAGGGGCAGTACCTAACTTCTGTGGATGTACAACTACCTCCCGCCATGAAGATTGAGAGGTTTGTTTCTCCTCTGCTTCATGTCAATCACCAAACCCAGATGGACTGGTTAGATGGACCAATACACACCCCCACCTTAAAACCCTTCATTGCCTTTCCTCTAGTTCATCCAAGTATTTCAAAGATCTCTTGCTTTTGTTTTGGTGGAATTAAGCTCAGTTCCATACTGAAGTCTCTTTCCTCTACTATAGTAGAATCTGAATAAAATTGGTCTTTGCAGCCTTTAAGTGGGATCTGGCTTTGCTTCTCTTTATCAGCACAGTCGATTTATCAGGGTTGGTTTCTTTTTAACAGCACAGTGGATTGATTCAAGTTAACTCTAAAAACCAGCAGCTTTGCTGACAGAGGAGAGTAAATTGACACGGACCAAAAAACGAATATCCATACCCAACAGCCATTGTTAGTGAAAGAGCAAACCTGGTAGAAAACAAATAGGGCTTCTAGTTGAGGTAAGTGGAAAAGAATCCAAAAACTTGAGAGATATCCAGTTAATGAGATGTCCATAGAAGGTCTAGATAAGTAATATCTAAATCACCTATACCTGGGTAACTAGGAAACAACAGGTGTGCAAAATAAAACCTGAGGCAGATATTCAAATTGTCTGAACTTTAGATGCGCTTTCCGACCCACACAACTGACCTACAGTTAGACAGTGAGTCTTGAAAGAGTGACATTACAGCCATGCCCAGTCATTGGCTAACCACTAAGCTAGGCACACACAGGAGCAATTCCAAGAAATCCATGGTTAAACATAAAAATGAGACAAAATTAACATGCACTGATAAGAGATATCAGGGTTGCACATCCCAGGAGGAAAGAATTTGCAGATTAAATAAGGCAACATTCAGTTTAGAAAAACATCAGAATCTAGAGTTTCTGATTTATAATATCTAAAGATCCACTTGTCAATAGAAAATATGAGTGTAAAAATTCAGAAAAGTGTGACCCCTCCTCGGAATAACAAAAGCAGTCAATAGGAACTGACTCTGAATGGGACCAGATTTGAGATTTAATAGACAGTGGCTCCAAATCAGCTATAGTTATGGTCAAAGAATATTTAAAAGTTATGTTTAAGTATTCAAAACATGATTAAAATTACACAAATATGGAATTTCAATAAAGAAATAGAAACTATAAAAAGAAATCAACTGGAATTTATAGAATTGGAAACTAAAATAATCAAAATTGAAAGTATAGTAGATGAGCTTGACAGAAAGCAGAATAGGGAGAACAATCAGTGAATATGAAGCTATATCAGTGGAAATTATCCAACTGAAGGACACAGAGGAAAAATGATGGACAACATAATTATTATAAATGCATGAATACCTAATAAAATATCCCAAAATACATGAAGCAAAAGGTGACAGGACTGAAAAGAGAAATAAGGAATGATCAGTTATATTTGGAGATCTCAATAAGAACCTCTCCATGATTGAAAGGACAACAAAACAATAAATCAGCAATGATATAAAAGATCTTATCAACACTATTACCCAACTTGATCTAACTGACATGTACAGAATATTCCATGCACAGACTATCAAATACACATTTATACTAATTACATTATTTCACATGTGTGTAATGGAACACAGAATCCTGTGTTCTGTGTTCTATTCTGATGGATGGCCTCTAAAATTGGAAAAAAATTAATGAAAGTACAACATATGTATGAAATACAACTAAAATATTGCTTAAAATGGAAATTTAGGGCATTAAACACATATATAGAAATGAAGAAAATTCTCAAATCAGTAACTAAGCTTTTATTTTAAGAAACTGGAAAGATAAGGCCAAATTAAGCCCAAAGCAAACAGAAGGGGAGAAATACTACGATTATGGTGGAAATCAAGAAATTGAAAATACAAAAAAAAGGAGAAAATCAGTTTAATCAAAAGTTAGCTTTTTGAGAAAATCAACAAAATCATAAAAAATTTGCTTGACAAATGTAAATTTTTTTTAAAAAAATCCAAAACCAGTAATGAAAGAGAGGACATCACTATCAATCTTAAAGAAACTGAGATGTTTAAGGAAATATTATGAACCATATTGTCAATAAATTAGAAAACTTAGATGAAATGAACAATTGCCTACAAAGACACCAACTTCCAAAACTAACTCAAGAAGAAAATCTTAAGAGACCCATAATGAGTAAAGAAATAGCGTTAGTGATTGTAAAACTTGCTGGAAAGAAAAACCCAGGCCACATGACTTCATTGGTGAACTCTGTTAAATGTTTCAAGAATATACAATAGCAATCTTACACAACTTTTTCAAAAAATACAGGAGGAACACTTCCCAACTCATTCTATGAGACCAATATTACCACGTGCTATAGTGAATATTTGCATTTTCCCAAATCTATATGTTAAAACTTAATCCCTAATGTGATGGTACTTGGAAGTGGGACCTTTGGAAGGTGGTTAAGTCATAAGAGTGGAGCCCTCATGAATGGAATTAGTACCCTTATAAAAGAGACCCCAGAGTGTATTTTTGTTCCTTCAGCCATGTCAGGATATATTGAGAAGACAGCTGTCTATGAATCAGTATATGGGCCCTTATCAGACACCAAATATATGGATGCCTAGACCATGGGACTTCCCAGCCTTCAGAAATGTGAGAAATGCATGTTTGTTGGTTATAAGCCACCCAATCTATGGTATTCTGTTATAGTAGTATGAAGACATGCTCTGTTGAGGGCAAAATTCTAAAGATGGTCCCTCCCCCCAAATGCCCTACTCTGGTTACTCAGATTATAACTTGGTACTACTATGAAGTAATTTTGAAAATGTTATTCATGTCCCAAGTCAGTTGACCTTAAAATACTCAGAATATCCAGGTAGGCTGGACCTATACACATGAACTATTTTAAAGCAGAGTTTTCTCCAGCGGGTAACAGAATTCAGAGAAAAAGCTCCTATTGATCTTGAAGAAGAAATCAAACAGCTATGTTATCAACTGCAGATGAAAGATGACAGCCTCCTAGATATTGAGACTGACCCTCAGTTAACAGCCAGCAAGAAAATTGGGAACTCAGTACTATAACTGCAAGGAAGTAAATTCTGCCAACAATCTTAGAGCTTGGAGGGGACCTGAGCCTTGGATGAGGACCTTAATACTGACAGATCTCTTGATTTCAGCTTGTGAGACTTGCATAGAGGATTTAGCTAACTGTCCTCCTAACACATGAAAATTAGATCATAAATGGGTGTCACATTAAGCCACTAAATTTGCAGTAATCTGTTATGGTGGGAATAGAAAACTAAAACACTCTGACAGCAAAACCAAAGACACCAGTAAAAAAGAAATCTGCAGACTAATACCCCTCATGAACATAGATCTTTAATAAAATATTACCAAATCAAAAGCAACATCATATAGAAAGCATTATACACAAGCACCCAGTAGGATTTATCCTTGAAATACAAAGTTAATAGGGTATATATGGAGCCATTCATCTCTTGCCAGGCCCCTGATATCTTGAAGTCAACCAAGATGAGACATAGAAAGATCCTGAGCTCCCCTCCTCCCATGGATACTCCAAGTACACATGGAGGAATTCCCTCTGAAAGAGTTCCAGAAACTACCTGAGTGATTCCTAAACCTCACATGAATGGGAAAATACCCACATGGAAACATACTGTCACCATAAACTCCAACCACTCTACACAGTGCCAGTCAATCAAGAGACAACCTCCAACTCCCAGCTTCTCCCTGAAGAGCAAAGGGATTGGACCCCACATTTGATACCCCAACTTTTAAGACTTCTTCCAGAGGGATAAGTTCCCAAAACACCTAGCTCTGAAAGTCAAAAATTCTTGAATTCACATCATTCACAAGAGTATAGCAAAGAGGAGTGATGTAACCAACATGGTGACATAGGCTGTGCCTGACTTCACTCCCCATCAGAAAAGAAAGAAACTAACAACCACTGAAGAACAAGACAGCACTGAGAGAATCCTAGCACATGGAAGTGAAGCTGAAGCACTTCCTGGGCCACAGAGACCAAGACAAGGCGCATTAGAAGGGGTAAGAGAAGTGACTGTGCATGGACCATACTGACCTTCCCCCAGGCCAGTGCAGAAGCACATGGAGAGGTCTCCCCTGAGCCTCCAGTTCCTCCAGAGGGAAAAGAGAGCCCAGGATGTTAACCAGCTTCCTCTCCCTCATTGTGAGTTGCTTTGTGGGAGCCCCTACTTTGATCTTGCCCCAGGAAGTTGCAGGGAAATCTGCAGGGCTCAACCAATGGGAATCTGACTGTGATGAAGATGGAGGGAGGGGCTTGCAACTACCACCACATGCATCCTGGCAGAGCAAGCTCATACCTGCAGTGCCCAAGTTGTATTCCAAGCCAGCAGCTTTGTTCATCTGCAGAACCAAGCTGGGGGCACAATCTGAGCAGGGCACTCAGTGAGACGCAGATTCGCCTGATTCAGTTCCTCAGACAAAGAGTTGTGTTGGCCCGAGAGCCGAATTTGCCCACTCCCAGGCAATAAACAAGTGGGACTACATCGAACAATAAAGGCTCTGTATTGCAAAGGAAACCATCAACAAAGTGAAAAGGAAACCTACTGAATGGGAAAAAAAAATCTGCAAACGACATATTTGATAAGGATCTACTAACCAAAATATATCACAACTCATGCAACTAAACAGCAATAAAACAAATATCCGATCCAAAAATATGCAAAGGATCCAAACAGACATTTTTCTAAATAAATCATACAAATGGTCAACAGGTAATGGAAATGTGCTCAATATCACTAATCTTCAGGGAAATGCAAATCAAAACCACCATGAGATATCACCTCATACATGTTAACATGGCTACTATCAAAAAGAAAAAAAAAAAAACAAAGAGAGAGAGAGAGAGAGATAAATGCTGGCAGGGTAGTGGAGACAAGGGAATCTTCTGTACCATTGGTGGGAATGTCAACTGTTACAACCACTGTAGAAAACAATGTGGAAATTCCTCAGGAAATTAGAAGTAGAGCTACCATATGATCCAGCAGTCCCACTTCTAGGTATGTATCTAAAGGAAACCAAATCATCATCTGAAAGAAATGCCTGTACTCCCATGTTCATAGCAGCATAATTCACAGTAGTCAAAGTATGGAAATGATGTAAATGTTTGTTGACAGATCAATAAATAAAGAAGATGTGATATCAATACACAATGAAATATTTCCAGCCTTAAAAAGATAAGGAAATCTTGTTAGTTGCAACAGCATGGATGAACCTGGAGAGCATTATGCTAAGTGAAATAAGTCAAAGGAAGAAAGACAAATACTGCATGGTATCACTTATATGTGGAATCTGAAAAAGAATGGAAATCGAACCCATAGAAACAGTAGAAAAGTGGTTGCCAGGACCTGGGTGGGTGGAGGACAACAGGAAGAGGTTGGTAGAGGGTACAAATTGTCATTTATAAGATTAAGCTTTGAGAATCTAGTGTATAACATGATGACCACAGTATTGTAAAACTGAAATTTGCTAAGAAAGTCGAACTTAAAGTTTTTCACCAAGGGGGGAAAAAGTTAAATATGTGAGGGGATAGATAGGTTCATTAACTCGATGGGGAGAATCCTTTTGTAATGCAAACATATATCAAATCACAAAATCTTAAAATTTTATTTGTCAATTATACTTAAATAAACTGAAAAAAAATTGTTTTAAAAGTGAGTATAACAAACTGAAGATGAAATTTAAAAAGAAGAAAAGGCCTATACACTGAAGAATACAAATATTTTTGACAGAAAATGGAGTATTTAAACAAATGATGCAGTATTGCATTCTCATCAATGGGAACAGGCAGTACTGTTAAGATGGCAGTATTTCCCACAATGAGCTATAGATTCAGTGTAATTCTTATCAAAATTATGTCAAGCTTTATTCATAGAAATTGGTAAATCACTTCTAAAATGTATAGGATCTGGTTCCTACTAACATACCTGCCTCAACTGCGGCCACGCTAACCCAGACCCTCTTACGCTCCTGCCACATTAGCCTTGTAAAGTCCCATCTATGTCTCATACTACTCAAGCTTTTTGTATCTTGTTTCCTTTCTCTGGAATGTTCACCTCCACCTTCACCTAACTACCTTCTCCTCATTGGCCTTTGTGGTGAGTTGGCTTTTCATTAGTAAAGTTTTCCTAGGCCAATCTCCTGTCTCTGCTGAGGGCTCCCTTATTAACCACTTCTCTCTCCTCTGGGGTGCTTATTGCAATCATGCTTATTGCATGCAGTCATACTTATAAAATTAATTAAAGAAGTTGTTTAATGCCAGTTTCTCCTACTACAATGTAAGCTTCAGAAAGCCTTAAAAATAACTTCCAATTTTCCATCCCCATGTGCTAGGAATTCAGCGGTGCGGTTGGCTGTGCTGAGATGGTAAGGGGTTTCACTTCAAGTTGGATGTTCATTACATGGTCTTTGTCCTCGAGATCCTCAGTTCAGTGATGCCTTTCCCTATGTGCACATCCATTTAAGTCCAAGAGTTTATTACTTGGAGAGTACACATACATTTCTTATGTGTTCCATTAGAAAAAGAACATAATCTAAAAATGATCTCCATTTATAGCTAACTGTTTAATACCCAGGATGATTTTAATTGATACCAAATTTTAAAAAAACAGAGAGAACATATTATTTTTGGTACAATAAATGCATATGGAAACCAACAGTTTTGTTAGATCAGGAATTTCAAGACATCCTGTACCTATTATAACTAAATGCGATTAGTTTCTCATCGTGAAAAAAAGTAGGAATTTGGAAATAAGAAACTTGGCAGCTATTTATTATATCCCATCTCTGAAATATGTCATATCTTAAAAGTCCTTCCTCATGAGTTTATATGGAGGATGAAGTGGGACAATGTGCTTGAAATTTCTTCATAAACTCTGAAGCACCATTCAGATGTTAGTCATTGTTTGTATGTCCATCATTGAGAGAGGAAATGAAATAATTCTATTTTATGCTCTCAGTGGACATAGACTTGAAACACATTTATAAGACTGTCAATATTTTCCATGGGCGTTCTGCTAGCATAAGGATCATTTTAGAAATAAATTATTAGACACAGAGGAAATATTTTATTCATAAAGATCATGTGCATATAGCAATTGTCAGTGCGCTTAACTTTCCCACATAGAAGGTATGGCTGTGCACACCCACAGTGTCACAAATTCAATTATTTTAAGTCTAAAGTGCAAATGAAACCTTTACATGACCCAATGAAATTTCATACATAACCTCATACACATATTCTCTTTAAACTGAATCAAGACTTTTTTTTCCTCTTTAAGCCAGACAAAGGGTGCTGATGGACCTACCTATAAATTTCAAGTTTCAGTGGCCCTGTGGGACATTTAAACTGCCTGGTTAATGAGGGAGGAGTGCCTCTTAGTGTAGAACCTAATGTTTCTAACTATTAATATTGACTGCCGCATCAGATTGGAGAGTATGGTAGAAACAGCTAAGTTAATCACTTATGCTGTGTCTTTTGAGAACCAGGAAAATTTGTTCTCCAGTCTACCCCAGAAGTGTACTCCAGTGATACGAAGAGAGGCATAAATTTAGAAGTATTATGCCCTCCTTCTCATAAAATGCCAGCGCTGCTTCATTTTTATCTGAGCAATGGTGCAAGACCAAGGCACCAGCCAGTCCCAGGGCATAGAGCATCCCTGAAGGAGAACTCTTCATTTCACATACCTGTGCCCTGCCTCTGATTCGTTATTTAAGAGGCATCCAGCCATTTTGTGTAAATGTTGACGATAAGCTAAACTTCAGCAGCTATTTGGGGGAAAGAAGATGTAGATTTGGAAGAGCCCTGATGAATTTAATGAATATCTAACCTGTGAGCAGGAGTATCGGAACTGACAGCAGCAAAATTACAGAATCAGAGAAGCCAGAAACATCAAAGCATGGCTGGATGACATTCTCAGGACCAGGATTTTAAACGATGGCATGAAATCTTCTGCATATCAAATTAGCCATCAGGTCAAACTCCAAGTGAATTCACCTTCTATGTAAAACTTCGGAATTCCCACCGAGAGGACTTGGAAGGCAAACGCATCCCTAGGTGAGTAGTCAGAGCACCTGATTCCTGTATAATTACATGGAATGAGAATTTGATACATGACAGTAATTACCTAGCTGAAGGTGCAATTAGCCATTTGTGACCTCATTCTGAGTGGCAACTAATTAACCCTTAATGTCAAAAATGTCAACCTTCATCAAGACACCAAAGAGAAGTACTACACGATCAGCTAATACTTGTCCAACCTATTAATGGTTGAATCTGTCATTAGAAATGTGAATATATCATTTTTACATCAGCGTTTATGTGAAGACATGGAATATGCTTCATTTCTCTTCTTTTGTGGCTACATTCCCTTCCGTTAACCTGGTGTGGGTTAAAGTCGCTTTATAAAAGAAGAAAAGCTTTCATATGCATATAAAATAATCATCTCTCAGTGAGATAAAACACAGTCAGGAGGTATGTAGAGAACTATAACTTGTCAGTTGCATGTGCTTTCTCATGGTTACAGAAATGGCACTGAATCCAGAAAGATTTTAAACTGTGTCTTATTATCATTATCAACATCGTTTAAATATTGGCCTCATTGAAATTTGAGTCTTGTACCTGTTGAAGACATAAGAAGCTTCCTCTGGGATGATATGGGGAAGCCTAAAACCATTATTCTTCTCAACTACCAAATACTGGACCATCATTTCATAATTTTTAATAGTCTGTTCTTTCTCCCTGTCACTTATTATCTATAAAAACATAATATTTGAAAATCTGCATAATGTCTATGAGTTTGCCTGAAATAAGGAAAGTGTTACACATTTTCTTCACAGTCCTCGGGTTCATAAGAGGAACCTCAAAGACAGTTGCTCAAATAATTAGCATGGACCTCTAGCCATTTGTTCTGAAATAAATACAATCATTAAATAAGACCAGTGTGGCAAATATTTGTATTATAGGTTGAAAACAGAATCTAGCATTGATATTTCATTGTTTTGGCTTCATCCCTGGAAAAAGTGTGATTTCGTGCTGCCAAAATCTTGAAGTGTATTTGATTTGATTCTTCTCTTTCTTCAAGGTTGTTTCAAGGGTCTAAACTTAATCTAGGTAATTTCATTTTTTTTTTTTAGCAGGGAACCAAAATGTTTTCTCAAGCACCTTATAAACTCCTGTTTCTGAAGCAGCAGGTGCAAGTCAAAGAAAAAGAGCACACATCTAGCAGTATATTCTTTAACTTTTACGTGTGACAGAGTTCTGGTGGCTTTACCTAGAAGTTTAGGAAAAGTAACCAATTACAACTGGTTCAAAATAATGATGATGATTTTTATTATTTAAAATAACTCAAGACCTATTTTAGACTTATGAATAAACACAAAAACAGAGACATATCGCTTTAGTCCCCTTTAAAAAATTCTAAAATAAAGTATTTGTATTTACTAGATTTAGAAAGGTGCTTCTCCCTCTTTCCGACGCTACCAGGGCAAGTCTGCATGGACGAACAGCGCCATGTTTTATTCAAGATGAGAAACACCTCTACGGACTCCATAATTTTTCACACCAGGAAGAAGGTAACAAGGTAAGAAGGTAACACACCAGAGAGACTGAAAACAAGGGGTAAAAACGAAGAACAAAAGTCAACGACTACTTACCGACCAATTAAATGGAAAGCAAAACTGATTTCTTAAATATGAGAGGCAAAGTCAGGTGATTACAGGAGACACTCAGCATCCAAGGGATTTGTTCTTATTTTCCATTTGTTTGGACTAGAAATTAACACAGATGGTAAGCCTAGCAACCAAAGTGGAGACTGAACCAGCCATTTCCACGGCTCGTTGTAGCTTCCATGTCCATAGTTCCAAGGCTTGCTGCCTGACCACCCCGCTTTCTGCCCCTTTTCAGTGTTGGAGGGTGGCTCCGGGCTCTCTGAATGAGCACAAACCTCTGCCACTCAATGGGTGTGGCTCACCACTTGTTCTAAATTACAGTTTTGGGGTTTTTTTTTATTTAAAACCATACATTTCCTTGTAAGAGTGTGTTGGCCAAGGGAGAAATTTACATGCCAAACATGCTCCCAAGCAGTTGATTTTGGCTTTTTCTGATTGAATCGCACATCATAAAATCTGTGAAGCTTGTCCATAGTCACACATTTCATATGTGTGAATGTAAGTCATTTTTTCATCAACAAGGTTTTCAGTGTTAGTGTGTTCTATCTGGATGCTTTTTCTAATTGTTAACTGGGTAAATATTTTAAGAATAAAATATTTTGAAACATCTGGCTCAATATTTCAAAACACTAGCTGTGAATTTGTGTTATAGCTGAAAATATTTCATTTGGAAAAGATAAAACTTTGCTGCTAGTAGGAAAGAATAAATTACTTTTAAGGTAACTGATAATTAAAGTGCTTAGAAGCTATAAGAGCTTGCAAGTGAATTTCCGCATTAGTCCAGTTTGCAAAGTATGTAGCAACATTTCTTAAATTGATCATTTATCTATCTCTACGCTTTCATTTTAAAAACTAATGCTCATTTTTATTCATGGAATTAAAATTTCCAATTCTGGAAATACAATTTACACTATTTTAGAACATATTTTAGTAAGCAAGGGAACTGGAATTCAAATTTAGTTGGCTACAACAATTTCATTTGCAAATCGTTGTAATAAGAGCAACACTTTAAAAGGATGCAAAAATTTATGAATGGGGAAAAAGTCACCCCTATAATTGAAATACAGAATTTGTCATATTGTTTTCCTTCTGAATATCCTGCAGAAACTTACTTTTTCATTGCCTATTAGACAAATCAAAGCACCACAGAGACAATTACATGCAAAAACCATAGAGATGTATATGTATATATATACCCTATCGCTAGCTAAGACATTCTCTCCCATTACCATATACTTGTTGATATTCATAAGGTAAGAATATTTGCTATTGGAAAATATATCATAATCGTCTTCCAGATGGTCAGAGAAAAGCTTCAAGGAGAAAGTTGGTTTTGAGAAAAATTTTTGTTGAAGATCATCCAGATGGGAAAATATTATTTGCAAACAAGGAATGGAAGAAAATATTTCTAAAGGGAAAATGGTATGCATGTATGTTTGTGTACTTGTGTGCATACACATGTGAGTGTTGGCCTGGAGAGAGTTGGAATACAGAGGTGATGTTCAGAATAGACAAATCCATGCAGAGAATAAATGTTTTCCAGGAGCACAAGGTAGAAGAGAGTAGGGGGGTTTGTAATAGATAAGGAGCTTCTTTTTGGCATGATCAAAGTTTTAAAAAATTAGGTAGTGGTGACAGTTGCATGACTTCATCAATATACTAAAAACCACTGAACTGTACATTTTGAAAGTATAAACGTGTGTGGTATGTGGATTGAATTTCAGAAAAACCAGTGTATATGATTTGTACTGATATGAATACATAATTACATAATTACTAAAGGAGAAGAGAAAGTTCTTCCTACAGTGAAATTTCGATTAATAAGTATAGAAGAAATGATGAAAGTAGATAATCCCCATTTAGCAAAGACCACAGTAATAAAAGTTTCAGAGAATATCATCAAAGATGCTACAATTAATGAGCAAATCTATGATTAGAAGCATAGTATTTGCACTGGTGAAAGTATCTGCCCACCAAACACACACATCCGAAACCAAAATGAAACAAACATTTTTTTAAGTGTGTAAAGTAAAGGTCCCTCTTCTCTCATATATGTGTAAAAGTGTCCTCTTTGTAAAGTATTTAAAACAACAACAAATTAACATTAAAGCTAGGTCCACTGTATGTCATGGGTAAAGAGGTCATCAGATTTTAACATTTATCATCTTCCATCAGTTATAAAAATGCTGTCATATATAATTATTCCTGTCTTACTCTGACTGTAACAGTGCAATTCAGGCTTTCTGTTTCATAAGACTTAGTGGTGTTTCTTCACATTTAGGAATCACCAGAAACATGATGTTTTCTTGACTGGAGTCTTCTGCTACCAACTGCATGGACATGTGTTCTGCTTAGGCTGAAATGAAATCCAGTAGCCCATCCTCTTAGTTATTTTGAAAGTCCTCAGTCCCAGTTTGAATATTCTATCACATTCTCTTTTACCAGGATATTTTTTACAATTTTTTTATAATGCAGAAAGAAGACACATTTAAAATACTTTGTGTTAAGTCATCTAGTGTCTATGATATATAGAGGAAAGTGATTTGATTAATCTTATTTTTTATTCCCAATGATTTTTATGAAAGAAAGAAAAGAAAATCTCATATATCAAGTGAAGATTCTCTTTCTCTTGGATGTTTTATTTCCTTTGTATGCTTGTTAAAATAATTTTTATTTGAATTTTTATTCCATTTTATAAATAAGCCAGTATACTAATATCCACTTGAAATTTTAATTATAAAAATTAATTTCTAATGTAAAAATAATAGCAAAGTTTGAATATGGTGCTTAAATCATGCAGTTATGGGCATTTCTGCAATTCAATTGGATTCTATTGAATTTAACTCCATATACTATACACTTAAATGTGTTTTCCAATCTGGTAGATGATAAAGGTAAAATATGAATAGGATATGGCCAACGTTTTCAAGGATTTGGTAATCTAGTAATGTGCAATATGAAATAACTAACCAAAATAAATTTACCCAGTAAGCAGTCAGTGTGGCAGACTGTGTTAGGGATGTGTCATTATTAAGTCTAATTCATAAGCAACAGAGACAGTCCTATCACTGCTTTGTCAATGAAATAGCATATATATAGGTTCTGGTTATGGCTATCCATTTACTTGAGTAGATATGTGCATGACATACAATAGATAAAACATATTTTTAAGCAAAGAAAAAACATTCATATTCTGACAAATGGTTCACATTTAATATGAGTATTCTATAGCATTCAAAATGTCTAATGATCGTTACTATAGCGGCATCATTTTTTGGAGGATGCTTTTCCAAATACTAATCATACTTAACAATGTGACTAAAGTGTAGACCAGAGAAGTGTAGCTTAAGGCAAAATGAAAAATATAGGAGGTAATTAAAAATAAAAAGCAGCCGAATGAGATTTGACAGCTTCAGATCTAAATAGAAACTTTCAAGAAAAAAAAATCAGAACACAAAATAAAAGCTAGAATTATATTTATGTTTATGTTATATATACATAACTAAAACATATACATTATATATACATCCTATATAAACGTTTGTAGGAGCAGACAATGGGAGGGGAGCATCCATATGTTGCCCAACTTCTCAGTCTCCTGCATTCCTGTCGCAAGTCACCTCACAAAGCATGTGGCCTCCTCCTCCACAGTAGGAAACTTCATTCCAGCCTGCTTATTTATTCACTTATTTTCCAACAAAACCTGCTCTTCCTACCTTTGTAAGGTTGTCCATACATTCTTCTTTTCATGCCTTCAAACCTTCCTTCCCTTTTCCTTTCTCTCTCTGATAGCTTATGACTATATCTCAAATATATTCCTAACAGCTCCCCAGAATGATTCTCTAAGGATTCCAAACAAGAGATTTTTTTAAGTTGCTGATCTCCTATGGAAAGAATTAACTGTAGTTTTTAATTATTTAGTAAATTATATCTACTTTTTGCATTTATTTAATTTCAAGGTAGCTAGGTCTTGTGTTCAAAAATACTTTAAAAATGTTTCAAGAACAGTAAAGATGCCTTGTTTATCATATTCCATATAAGCAACATGCTAAGTAATGCAATGTACAAGGATTTGTAAAATGACAGAAATGAGTGAATAAACGTATGAAATGAATGGCTGCAAGTGGTTTCGATGTAGAAGTAATGTATTTAAAAACTGATGTATTTATTTGACACGACTAAAGCATTACCAAAGCATGAAGAGAGATAACCAGCAGAAATTAGATGGAAACCTAACAATGACCTACATTATCTCGTGTGACCTATCAGTGCTCTTGGAAATCCTATAGCCTTAGACATAGCATCACTAAAACCTTAACAAGTAAACAAGCTTTCAGGCCTCTTATAATTTATTCAAGAAGCTGACATTTATGATAAATTATATTGGGGGAATGCATTTGTCTCGATGTTCAAATATTTATCTTAAACATGCAATGATCATCTAGAGTTTAATGCCACAGAAATAGGTTGTGATCAACTCAACACTTCTCCAGTTGTGCTGAGTCACAAAAATGTATGGTATCCCAACATCAAGCATCAGGCAGGCAATCATTATGACAACATTTTTTACTTATATGATGCTTTCTCGATAGCTTGATGTTGGGAATGAGAGATTAAGAAAATTAGTACTATACTAGATAATTTTACTGTTGGTAGGCTGGCAGCCTATAAGAAAATGCAATCTTCAACAATAAACACATTGTAAGGAAGAACTCTAACCTACTCATTCTCTTGTGTCCATTATGCATTTAGTAAACGTCAACCTGCAACAATACAGTTTTAAAAATAAATGAAGGATTAGAAGGCTAAAGAAATTTAATTTTAAGATTTTTCTTTTCTTTCCTATAGAATAACTTAACAGAATAAGAAAATCTAAGCTATTATATACATTACATATATATGTATATATGAATTTCAAAGGTATAAAAAAGTGCTAACAATTTCCTAAAACTCCTAGAAAGTTATTCAATTATTTTAATTATTGTTATCAATTTTTAGCTACCAAGCAACCAGAAAATACCACTGTACTAGGAACTCATAATGGTTTATAAAATTAAACAGAATCCTAATACCCAAGACTAGCTACTAACCCTTAACTCATGTAACATTGACAGATGCACTTCATACCTCACCATGTCACAGAAGAGAGGGGAAATAAGATATAACACTGAAGAAAAGCAGCATTGCATTTATTTTATTTTGTCCTTCCTTTTTTCTAATGAATGCATTTAATGCATAAAATAAGAGAAAATAAAATTAAAGAGTGATTTGATTTATAGAGTGGTCTTTGGAGTCAGTTTTAGCTTTATGTCCCCAATCTGAAATTTACCATTGGGGCAAATTATTTGAATTTGCTAACTTTCAGATCCTCACCTACAAAATGACAGCAATGATAGTACATTAGATAGCTGCAATTTTACTGCTTCCTTGCATCGTTTAATCTCCTCTCTCCTGTGTACTTGTCACACAGTGTGGCTTGGATTGGCCCTCTCCTGATCCCAAAGATGGGACTGATGGGTCTAAGCCTCTGTAAGTTAACACTCCTCCTGTGCCACTGTGATGTTACATGCGATCTAACCCAATAAGCATATGGCATCCCTTGGCCATGGGTGTGTGTGTGTGTATATTTCAGGAGGGTAAAATCAGTACGAAGCCTGGTATTGTACAATGCTGTGCAGAGAACCATTACTTCTCTCTTCCTCTGTGGCGGAGGAGGTTAGAGATCTAGCGACTGCTTGAAGCCATATTCCAAAGCTACTACGAAGTTAAAGCCCACACAAAAGTAGAATCTAGAGAACCTTATAAAAACAAGGCCAGAGCTCTTATTGACCCAATCAACCTTTGGGCTTTTCCATCTTAGAATCTGCCTTTCAGGTTAGAGCAGTTTGATCTGAGCTTTTCTGTTAGATGAAATCAGAAGCAGCTTAAGTGTCTTATTATGTTTACTGTGTATAAATAGCTTGTTGGAGGAGATGCAGTGATTTGCATACTGTAGAAATCCAATTGCTACTAATTTTATAATGAAAAACAAAAGTAGTTATGTTTATATGCACTAAGATATTTTTGGAATACTATTATTCTTTGAAAGAATACCCACCAAGTTCTGACAGGCATACCTCATTTTATTGGGCTTCACTTTATTGTGCTTCACAGATACTGCATTTTTCTGCAAAACTGATGGTTTGCAGCAACTTTGCATTGTCAGATAATGTTTAGCATTTTTTAGCAATACGATATTTTTAATTAAGGTACCTACATTGTTTTTCAGACATAATGCTATTGCACACTTAATAGACTACAGTGTAGTGTAAACATAACTTTTATATGCACTGAGAACCAAAAAAATCCATGTGACTCACTTTATTGCAGGGGTCTGAAACTGAATCCTCAATATCTCCAAGGTATGACTGTATATGGAATAAAGCTGTTATGCACATCTTTTAAAAATTAATATACATAATATCTAAAATACAATATATTACATTAGACCCATTATATGACTTCTAAAAGGAATTTCACATCGTTTAGGACACAGGAAGATCTCACTTGAATAGTATTTTTCTAATTTAGAAATCAAACACCATTGAATCCTAAATCAAGCTAAACCTAATTTTAGTTCACCCATCTTTAGCTGTGATTGGCAGCTATGAGTATCTCAGGAAACCTCTTGCCTAAACACAGAAGGCTTGAAAATGGCCAGTTATAAACTTACCTCTGAAATCGCTCAAAAAGAACACAAATTGAGTAAGCAAAGCATAGAATGAAATTAAATGCATTCCATATAATGATGAAATACAAGATAAAGGGCAGAGGAATGGTGGGAGAAACGAAACTTGGCTTTAATTAGAATGGAGCCTTGGGAGTTAAAATGCAGTTATTCTGAAGAGATAAATCCAAAGATTAAAATTTCAATAAGGTACAATCACAACCTTTGCTGAACAGCACACTAGGAGAAAACTTAAGTGGGCATGGCCTTATGGCTAACAGATACCTATCACATGCAGAGGACATTTGCATCACATATTGTCTCCCTGGCATCACTTAAACATCTATAGTAGAAAAAACGCATATACTGAATTGTCTGTGCTTTTGTTACCATTTCATCTTTGATGAATTGACCAACTCTGTTGACCACCACAGGCTACTGTATAAAGGAAGATTGCTTAGAGATAGTAAGTCCCACTATTGGAAACATTTCAGGTGAGGGAAATCCAAGCAAAACTCATGGAAATAGAAATAATACTTGGCATAATAAGTTGAAAATGATCAATAATCTAAATAAGTACAGTTCAATTCAATCATATAAAAAGTAGAGTTAGTACGAATGAATGATACTACGGAAGGGAAAAATGGTGTAAGAAACTGATATTCTTGAAATAAATGGAAAAAGTGGAATTTCTTTCAATTTCAAGTTTAACATTTCTTTTGTAGAATCAACACCAACTATGTTCAGAGCAACACTAAAAGCATCATGGGCCTTAGGTTCAGACAGTTCCAAAATTACATTTTGGTCTGCCGCTTTCTGGCTCTGTGATAAAACTTCTCTTAGCTTTAGTGTATTCAAGGTAAAACAGAGGTCTCTCTTTTAGGCTTGCTGTGAGGATTAAGTAAGAAAATGTGAGTAAAGTGGTTTCAAAATAAAAAGTCACTTAATATCTATATAAAATCCTCAGCCATTGAAAAAAGAAAAAAATAGTCATTACAGGTTGTATTGGTTAGAAAGTGTTGGTTCCAGCAAGGAACAACCTGAACACTGTAATAGTTGAACACAGCAGTTTATCTCTTACTCATATACAGTCTAGAATGGGTCCTGAGGTTAACAGAGCAGCTCTCCTCTGTACAATTATATGCCAACAAATTGTACAGCCTATAATTAATAGACAGATTTCTAGAAACATACAATCTTTCAGTATTGAATCATGAAGAAACAGAAAATCTGAATGGAGCCATTACTAATAAGAAGAATGAAACAGTGATCAAAAAGATCCCAACAGACTTCCGGGCAAGATGGCGGAGTAGAAGGATGCTTGTAAGTCACCCTCTCCCACAAATACATCAAGACCCACATCTACAGACCACTCAGCCAACCAGAGCACCCGCGGAACTCCAACAGATCATCGCCCTCTTCAAAAGATAAACACGCCAAAAATCTGGTAGGAGAAAAGGAAAAAAGAAAGAACAAAAGGCAAAGCAGCGCGGGACTGGTCCCGTGGGGAGGGAGTGGCAAAGGAGGACTGGCGCTTGCTCGCTGGGTCTCCCCTCTCCAATTGAGAGGCCAGCGGGACGGAGGGGGAGCCTCCAAGTCTCGGATCTGTACAGAGCAGCCCTTGTCTGACAGAACTAAGTTAAACGGGCACAGAGCGTCCCCCCGACACCCAGCCTGAGACACGGGCCGGCAGCAGCGGGCAGGGCCAGGCTGCACAAGCCGGGCGGAGGACGGGGGCGGCTGCACGGAGGAAACTCCGGGGGACTTCAAGGGGCTGGGCGCCGGGGCTGTGGGTGTACAGGACAGAACAACCTGGGCCCTCCATAAAACAGCAAGGTAGATGTGCTCTTGGGGGAAGGGTGCATACCCCCATCTCTGAAAACACGCGGAAACTTTTCAGGGGAAGAGGGGCGGGGCCCAGGCAGAGCCGCCATATTCTCCAGAGCTTAACACCCAGGCGGGGGCAGAGGCGAAACCTGCGTCCGCACCGAAGGGCTTAGCAGCCTCAAGGGCCAGACTGAGATGGGCCTACAGCCCTGGGCAGATAGGATCCTTCCATTCTGGTCCCCAAGAGAACTTGCTCCACAAAGACAAACAAGCAGCTGGGTCTTGGCTTGGAGCAGGGACAAGGCTGCCCCTTGGTCTTCCCCGAGCCCACTCACTGAGCGGGACCAGGGCGGAGCGCCGAACGGGGCGGAGCGCGACCAGGGCGGAGCGCCGACAGGGGCGGAGCGCCGGCGCAGAGCGCGCAGCCGCAAAGAGCATCGGAGCTACCGGCGGCGCAGGCAGGGGGAGAGCGGCCCCCCGCCTGTCGGGCAGGAACACAACCCCTGACTGAGGTGCTGGGAAGGGGCACGACCCGCCCTCCTGCCTGGCCAGTCTGCAACATCTGACTGCGGCATCCGGAGGGGCAGTGACCCGCCCGCCCGCAGCAGAGGAGAGCTGCATCTGCCCCAGTGTTAGGAGGAGGCGCGATCTGCTTGCCAACAGGTGCTAGGAGCAGCACAGAAGAGGGCGCCAACGGAGGGCCTATGAAAACTAGCTGAGCTTCCAAAACAGGACGAAGACAGAAGGACATCACATTAAAAGCACACACTCCAGGAGAACACCGACAACCCCCCCTTTTTTTTGTTTTTTTGTTTTTTTTTTTGTTTTTTTTTGTTTTTTTTTTAAATCTGTTTTTACCTGTTCTATTTTCAATTACTCTCTTAATTTTTACTTCTTAATTCATTTCTGTTTCTCTTGGGTTTTGATGTCCTGTTATTGATTAGACACAGGCTTCAAACACATATATTCATCTCCCCACCCCCCCTTTTTTTTTTTAAAGGTTTTAAAAGGACGTCTCCACCCGATTAATACTCTGCTTCAACCCTCTCTTCTATTATTCATTATACATTGTTATCAAACCCTCTTTCTCCCTTCTTTTAAAAATCTTTCTCTCTCTCTCTTCATTTTTCTTTTTTTTCTTTTTTTTCTTGTTTCTTTTTTTTCCTAAGTTCTATTCCTAAATAGGCATTAGATAGATAAAATCCTTAAGATCCAAAATAGACAACTGATACTCCATAAACCACAGTGCCAGAGAGGTATGAGCAAGATGAAGAAGCAGAGAAACCTTTCCCAATTAAAAGAACAAGAGGAATCCCCTGAAAGAAAGATCAATGAAATAGACATCGATAGCCTACTAGATCAAGATTTCAAAAAAGGAGTGATCAAATTGCTGAAGGAATTAAAAGAGATAATGCTTAGAGAAATAAAATATGTCAAAAATGAAATTGAAGCTATAAAGAAGAGCCAAGCAAAATGGGAAAACACATTGACAGAGATGAGGAATGATCTAACAGCTGTGCAAAGCCGACAAGTTAATGCAGAGGAACGAATTAGTGATCTAGAAGACAGGGCAACAGAAAGCACCCATTCAGAAGAACTACAAGAGAAGCAAATAAAAAATAATGATAATAGCATAAGGGACCTATGGGATAATATAAAGCATCCCAATCTTCGCATAATAGGGGTCCCAGAAGGGGAAGAAGGATCAAAGGGGATTGAAAAGGTTTTTGAAGAAATCATGACTGAAAACTTCCCAAACTTAAAGAAGGAATCAGATATCCAAGTACAGGAAGCTCAGAGGGTCCCAAACAGGAAGAATCCAAATAGACCCACACCAAGACATATCATAATCAAGATGGCCAGAGTCAAGGATAAAGAAATGATTCTAAAGGCAGCAAGAGAAAAGCAAAGAGTGAATTACAAGGGAACCCCCATAAGGCTCTCAGCTGATTTCTCTACACAAACACTACAGGCCAGAAGGGAGTGGCAAGATATATTCAAAGCCCTGAGTGAAAAAAAGATGCAGCCTAGGATACTTTATCCAGCAAGGCTATCCTTTAGGATAGAAGGATAAATAAAGAGTTTCTCAGACAAAAAAAAGCTGCAGGAGTTTAGCAACACTAAACCCATGCTAAAAGAAATATTTAAAGGTCTATTATAAATAGAAAAGCAGCAGGATGCTACAGAAATGAGAAACGTACAACTGGAAGGGTGATAACTCATGAATTACAAATAAAGAAAACACGAAATTACAAAAGAAGACATACAAATCACTGAGAGTGGGAGAGGGAGGCAGGGAAATATAGAATTTTTTTTCTTTCTTTTTTAAATTTTTTTAACAGTAGGATGGGTTTGAGATCATGTTATTATCAGTTTAATAAAAACGGGTATAGGTTAATAGATTTACAAAAAAGGGTAACCACAAGTCAAAAATTTACAAGGGAGTCACAAAAATTAAATAAAATCCATGATAATACAAAGGAAAATTACCAAACCACAAAAGGAAGAAGAAAGGAACAAAGAGGATATACCAATTCAACTGCAAAGATAAGTTCAAAATGGCAATAAACACACAACTATCATTAATTACTGTAAATGTTAATGGGCTCAATGCTCCAGTCAAAAGACATAGAGTGGCAGACTGGATAATAACGCAAGAACCTTCAATATGCTGCATACAAGAGACCTACATTAGGGAGAAGGACACATATAGATTGAGAGTGAAAGGATGGAAAAGGATATTCCATGCAAATGGAAAAGCCAAAAAAGCAGGTGTTGCAGTACTGATTTCAGACAAAATAGACTTTAAAACAAAGGACATAAAGAAAGATAAAGAAGGACATTTTATAATGATTAAAGGAGTGATACAAGATGAGGATATTACACTCGTTAATATATATGCACCCAATATAGGAGCACCTAAGTACATAGAACAATTACTAACAGAGATAAAGGGGGATATTGATGGGAATACAATCATAGTTGGAGACTTTAACACTGCATTAACATCACTAGACAGATCTTCCAGACAGAAAATAAACAAGGCAACAGAGAAATTAAATACTACAATAGAAAAACTAGATTTGGTGGATATTTTCAGAGCTTTACACCCCCCAAAAATAGAATATACATTCTTTTCAAGTGCACATGGAACATTTTCCAGGATCAATCATGTACTTGGACACAAAAGAAACCTCAACAATTTTAAGAAGATAGAAATTATCTCAAGCATCTTTACTGACCACAATGCCATGAAACTGGAAATCAACAACAGAGAAACAAAGGAGAAAAAAAGGAAAGCATGGAGATTAAACAATATGTTACTGAAAAAACAATGGATCAATGAGGAAATCAAAGCTGAAATTAAAAAATACCTTGAGACAAATGATAATGAAAGCACAACCACTCAAAACCTATGGGACACAGCAAAGGCAGTGCTAAGAGGGAAGTTTACAGCGATACAGGCCTTCCTCAAAAAAGAAGAACAATCTCAAATAAACAAGTTAATCCACCACCTGAATCAATTAGAAAAAGAAGAACAAAAAGACCCAAAAAGCAGCAAAAGGAAGGAAATAATAAAGATCAGAGAGGAATTAAATACAATAGAGATTAACAAGACCATAGAAAAAATCAACCAAACCAAAAGCTAGTTTTTTGAAAAAGTAAATAAAATCGACAAACCTCTGGCCAAACTCACAAAGAAGAAAAAAGAGAGAGCACAAATTAGCAAAATAAGAAAGGAAAATGGAGAAATTACAACAAACAAAATAGAAATACAGAATATCATACGAGAATATTATGAAAAACTATATGGAACCAAACTGGATAACCTAGAGGAGATGGGCAAGTTTCTGGAAACATACTGTCCACCAAAACTGAATCAAGAAGAAACTGAACACTTGAACAATCCGATCACTAGAAAGGAAATAGAAATAGCAATTAAAAACCTCCCTACAAATAAAAGTCCAGGACCGGACGGCTTCACCGGGGAATTCTACCAAACATACAAAGAAGAACTCATACCAGTTCTTCTCAAACTCTTCCAGATGATTGAAAAGGAGGGAATACTCCCAAAATCATTCTATGAAGCCACCATCACCCTGATACCAAAACCAGGCAAAGACACTACAAAAAAAGAGAATTACAGGCCAATATCACTGATGAACATAGATGCCAAAATCCTCACCAAAATTTTAGCAAATAGAATCCAACAACACATAAAAAAGATTATACATCATGACCAAGTGGGGTTCATCCCATGGACACAAGGCTGGTTCAACATACGCAAATCAATCAATGTAATACATCACATCAACAAGAGAAAGGACAAAAACCACATGATCATCTCAATTGATGTAGAAAAAGCATTTGATAAAATTCAACACCCATTTATGATAAAAACACTCACCAAAGTGGGTATAGAGGGAACATATCTCAACATAATAAAAGCTATATATGACAAACCTATAGCCAGCATAGTTCTCAATGGTGAAAAACTCAAAAGCTTCCCACTAAAATCTGGGACAAGACAAGGATGCCCACTATCACCACTCCTATTCAATATAGTCCTGGAAGTCCTAGCCACAGCAGTCAGGCAAGAGAAAGAAATAAAAGGGATCCAAATTGGAAAAGAAGAGGTAAAAGTGTCATTATATGCTGACGACATGTTACTATATATAGAAAACCCTAAAAGGTCCACAAAAAAGCTACTAGAGCCGATCGAATAATTCAGCAAGGTAGCAGGTTACAAAATTAATGTTCAAAGTCAGTTGCCTTTCTTTACACTAACGATAAATCAACACAAAAAGAAAGTAAAGAAACAATCCCCTTTAAAATAGCACCCAAAGTAATAAAATATTTGGGAATAAATCTAACCAAGGAGGTGAAGGAATTATACACAGAAAACTATAAACCATTGATGAAGGAAATTAAAGAAGACTTTAAAAAATGGAAAGATATTCCATGCTCTTGGATTGGAAGAATCAATATTGTTAAAATGGTCACACTGCCCAAGGCAATCTACAGATTTAATGCAATCCCTATCCAATTACCCAGGACATATTTCACAGAACTAGAACAAATCATAATAAAATTTATATGGAACCATCAAAGACCTAGAATTGCCAAAGCATTACTGAAGAGAAAGAAAGAGGCTGGAGGAATAACTCTCCCAGACTTCAGACAATACTATAGAGCTACAGTCATCAAGACAGCATGGTATTGGTACCAAAACAGACATATGGACCAATGGAACAGAATAGAGAGCCCAGAAATGAACCCACAAACCTTTGGTCAACTCATCTTCGACAAAGGAGGCAAGAATATACAATGGAATAAACACAGTCTCTTCAGCAAATGGTGTTGGGAAAACTGGACAGCAGCATGTAAAACAATGAAGCTAGAACACACCCTTACACCATATACAAAAATCAACTCAAAATGGATTAAAGACTTAAACATAAGACAAGATACAATAAACCTCCTAGAGGAAAACATAGGCAAAACATTATCTGACATACATTTCAAAAATTTTCTCCTAGAAGAAATAAAAGCAAGAATAAACAAATGGGACCTAATGAAACTTACAAGCTTCTGCAGAGCAAAGGAAACCAGAAATAAAACAAGAAGAAAACCTACGGAATGGGAGAAAATTTTTGCAAGTGAAACCGACAAAGGCTTGATCTCCAAAATATATAAGCAGCTCATATGACTCAATAAGAAAAAAATAAACAACCCAATCCAAAAATGGGCAGAAGACCTAAACAAGCAATTCTCCAAGGAAGACATACAAATGATCAAAATGCACGTGAAAAAATGTTCAATATCACTAATTATCAGAGAAATGCAAATCAAAACTTCAATGAGGTATCACCTCACACCATTCAGAATGGCCGTCATTCAAAAATCCAAAAATGACAAATGCTGGAGAGGCTGTGGAGAAAGGGGAACCCTCCTACACTGCTGGTGGGAATGCAGTTTGGTGCAGCCACTATGGAAAACAGTGTGGAGATTCCTCAAAAGACTAGGAATAGACTTACCATATGACCCAGGAATCCCACTCCTGGGCTTGTACACAGAAGGAAATCTACTTCAGGACGACACCTGCACCCCAATGTTCATAGCAGCACTATTTACAATAGCCAAAACATGGAAACAACCTAAATGTCCATCAACAGGTGATTGGATAAAGAAGACGTGGTATATTTATGCAATGGAATACTACTCAGCCATAAAAACCGACAACATAATGCCATTTGCAGCAACATGGATGCTCCTAGAGAATGTCATTCTAAGTGAAGTAAGCCAGAAAGAGAAAAAAAAATACCATATGAGATCGCTCATATGTGGAATCTAAAAAACAAAAACAAACAAACAAACAAAAACAAAGCATAAATACAGGACAGAAATAGACTCATGGACAGAGAATACAGACTTGTGGTTACCGGGGTGGGGGGTGGGGTAGAGGGTGGGAAGGGAGAGACTGGGGTTTCAAAATTGTAGAATAGATAAACAAGATTACACTGTATAGCACAGGGAAATATACACAAAATGTTATGATAAATCACAGAGAAAAAAATGTGACAATGAGTGTGTATATGTCCATGAATGACTGAAAAATTGTGCTGAACACTGGAATTTGACACAACACTGTAAAATGATTATGAATCAATAAAAAATGGAAAAAAAAATGGAAAAAAAAATCCCAACAACAAAAAGTAAAAAAAAAAAAAAAAAGCCCAGATGGCTTTACAGGCAAATTCTACAAAGCACTGAAAGAATTTAATGCCTATTCTCCTTCACTCTTCTAAAAAACTGAAGAGGAGGGAAATTTTCCACATTTTACAAAGCCAGCATTACCCTGATACAAAACCAGAGAAGGATACTACAAGAAAGAAAAGATAATTACAAGCCAATATCCTTGATAAATATGGACACAAAATTCTTCAACAAAATATAAGCAAACTGAATGCAACAATACATTAAGAGGATCATACACCACAATCAAGTGAGATTTATTCCAGGGATGCAATGATGGTTCAACATTTGGAAATTAATCAACATGATACATCATATTAGCAAAATGATGGATAAAAATCATATGATTACCTCAATATAGAAAAAGCATTTGACAAAAGTTAATATCCATTTATGATAAAAAGCACTCAAAAAGGTGGAAATAGTGGCCATACATGATAAACCCATAGGTGACATCAGACTCAATGGTGAAAAATTGAAAATTTTTCCTCTAAGATCAGGAACAAGACAAGGATGCCCACTCTTACCACTTTTATTCAACACAGCATTGGAAATTTAACCACAGTGACTAGGCAGGAAAAAGAAATAAAAGGCATCCAAGTTGGAAAGGAAGAAGTAAAACTGTCACTATTTGCAGAGGACATGAGACCTTTTTCTATATATAGTATTCTGTATATAGTATTGTAAACTATAAAGTTTTCTATATACAGACATCAACAAAAATTGTTAGAATTAATAAATGAACTCAGCAAAGTCACAGGATACAAAAGTAATATACAGAATCTGTAGCATTTCTATATACTAATAACAAACTATCAGAAAGAGAAATTAAGAAAACAATCTCATTTACAATTGTACCAAAATGAATAAAATACCTAGAAATATATTTAACCAAATGGGTGAAAAACTCATACACAGAAATCCATAAGACACTGATATAAGAAATTGAAGATACACAAAAATGCTTATGGAGTGGAAGAATTAGTATTGTTAAAATGCCCATATTATCCAAAGAAATCTACAGATTCAGTGCAATCCATATTAAAATGTCAATGGCATATTGTACAGAATTAGGACAAACAATTCTAAAATTTGTATATAAACACAAATGACCTTGAATATCCAAAACAATCTTGAGAAAGAACAAATTTGAAGGTATTTCAATCCTTGATTTCAAATTATACTACAAAGCTATAGTAATCAAAACAGTGTGGTATTGGCACAGAAACAGATACACAGATCAAGGGAACAGATTTGAGAGCCCAGAAATAAACCCACACATATGGACAATTAATCTATGACAAAGGAGCAAAACTCCAAAAAATGGTTTTGGGAAAACTGGACAGCTACATGTAAAGGAAAGAAACTAGACCACCATGTTAAATCATAAACAAAAGTAAACCCAGAATGGGTTAAAGACTTGAATATAAGACCTAAATCCATAAAATTCCTAGAAGAAAACACCTGCAGTAACCTCAGTAATATCGATCAGTTTTGGCAATGCTTTTGTGGATCTGACTCCAAAGGCAAGGGAAACAAGGGCAAAAATAGACAAATGGAACCATATCAAACTGAAAAGCTTCTGTACAGTGAAGAAAACCATCATCAAAATGAAAAGGTAGCCTCATGAATGGGAGCAGATATTTGCAAATGGCATATCCAATAAGGGTTTAGTATCTAAAATGTACAAAGAACAGAAAACCAAAACAGATTAACAAGTGGGCAGAAGATCTGAATAGACATTTTTTCCAAAAAAGATATACAGAAAGACAATAGGCACATGAAAAGATCTAAAATGTCACTAATTATCAAGGAAATACAAATCAAAACCTCAGTGAGATATCACCTCACAGCTGTTAGAATGCCCTTTATTTAAAGACAAGGAATAACAAATGCTGGAGAGGATGTGGAGAAAAGGGAACCCTTGTAAAATGTTGGTGGGACTGAAAATTTGTTATAGTCATCATAGAAAACAGAATAGAGTCCTTGAAAAATTAAGAAGAGAACTACCATGTAACTCAGCTATTCCACTTCTGGATATTTAACTGAAGAACACAAAAACACTAATTAGAAAAGACATATGCATCTCTGTGTTTATTGCAGCATTACTCACAATATGGAAACAACTTAAGTATTTAACTGTAAGTAATAAAGATGTGGTATGTGTATACAGCAGAAAACTACTCAGCCACAAAAATGAATGAAATCTTGCCTTTCGTGACAACATTGATGAAACTTGGGGGTATTATGCTAAGTGAAATAAGTCTGTTGGAGAAAGAAAAATAACATATGATTTCACACATGTATGGATGTGGCATCTAAAATAAAAATAACAAAATACAACAACAACAGACTCATAGATACAGAGAACAGAGTAGTAGTTACCAGAGGGGTAGAGGGCTGTGGGGTGGATGAAATGGGTGAAGGAGGTCAAATGTATTGTGATGGGTGGAACTAGACTTGTGGTGGTGATCACACTGCAGTGTAGACAGATGCCGAATTATAATGCTGTGCAGTTGGAACAGATAATAAATAATAAAATTTAAATTTAAAAAATGAAATTAAAAGACAATCAGAAAAACTTAGCAATTACTACCGGGTTGGTTCTATAATGAACCCCTTCACCGGCAATGAGAAAGATTTCTTGATTAAATTCAGATTCATCCTGCTCCACAGTCCATTGTTTCTCTCTCTCTCATTCTTTCTCTTTATTCATTCATAGCTACCTTGAGGTTGTCAGTGGTGTGGATGAGAAAGGAAACCCTTATTATTACTTTTCTTATGCTTGCTACAAGGCTGTCTCTCTTTCTTTCAATCTGAGAGTTCTTCAGAGGCCTTTATTTATCAAGCATCTTTCACTTATATTTCTTGATATTTGAGGTCCATTAGTCAATGGCTTTTCCAATGATTTGAGGCTCTTAGTCTCAAGAATGTCACATACTTTTGTATCTCTGTGTGACAATCAACTGCATACAGCCTCAGCCTACCTTTTTTGCAATACACTGCCAAAAGTTGTAAGTTGTCAATGCACCATAATCTCCTGTATTTTTCCAATCTCCACGCATAGAGCTACAGTCTTGAAGAATAATAGTTAGACCATCTTCCAAGTGTCACAGTCATAATTTTAGCAAATATTTTGCCACAGCATAATATGGGCCACCAGATTTCCACCCTACTATATGTTTGTTTACCACCCACTGCATGCAATTGACTGGTAAGCCAATGTAATGCATGTTAATATTTTTACATTTTTATAACAATTTTACCCTATTTCAAACTATTAATATCATTACAGTAGTTAGATTTCGTTAGCTTCTAACATTCAGTAGACTCCAAAATTTCAGTGTCTTAATATATCAGAAGTTTCTTTCTTTCTCATTCAGTTGGTGTTGACTCAGGATGATAGGCATCTCTTGCAGTAGAGGAAGGAGAGCAGAACTCACTCTGAACTCAACTTGGCTGAAACAAAAGATGTTTTAAGGATTGGGTGAGGGAGAGATCGCAGGTCATCTGTGTTTGCTAATCAGCTTTACCCAAAGGAAAAATCAACTTTTTCTTATCTTCATCACAGAAGCTAGGTTTATAAGTTAGCAGAAAGCACCTGGCCAAGTCAGCCTCCCATACTCCCACAGAAACTAGGAGATGGTAGCTTTATCTTCCTCTATGATTACACTTCAGAAGGAAGGCCCCTAGGTCCTTGAGGAAGACATTCCTGGGCTGTAAAACTGGCAAGAATCTTTTAAAGAGATTTACACAGCAAAGGGACAGAGAAAGAATTTACAATTACAAGTTCTTTAAAGTAAATGCTCTAAGAAAAGGGAGGTCAGAAGCCTAGAGTCTGGAAGAAGCCTGTCTAAAGTTCAGCCAAGTTGAAGAGAACTTTGAGACTTTCACAGTCAGTGGTCACTCAGGTCACCAGACTGATGGCCATTCTATTATCTTTAATACAAATCTTCCAAGGTCACCCTGGAAAGTCAATGGAAAGACAAACAGCATGTAGGAGTTGACTGGAGAGGTTTTCACCGTTTCTATTCACATGTCACTGAATACTTACATAAATATTTAATTAGGGCTAATTTAATAAATTCTTATACATAACCACAAAGAAGACTGGGAAATCTAGCTGTGGAACAAAGGCTATAAATGGGGTTTTGATAGCCCACATTCTCTGCCACGTAAAGAAAAGAATAAACCTGTTAAAACATAGAAATATTTACAAGTCTTTCCTCCCTCACATGAAGCAGCAGGCAAGCTGAGGGTGGTCATGAGAACTTAGATTAGGAAGGACTACCGAGTGAGAGAAATTTTAACTACAGTCAATAGGACATACCATGACCACATCAGACCTTTAAAGATAGTGGACTTTAAGAGGGCATTGCAGGAAATCATACATATTTCAGACTGAGTATCCTAAATTTTCAAGGAGAAAAATCAAGTTTAGTTCATTTAAAACATTTTTTTTTAGTATTAGGTAGCTCATTCAATCTATAAAAAGTCTTGGCAAATATCTGGTTAAAACCAATTCGCTAAATCCAAACAAAAGTGGTCCTGGGAAGAAAACTCTAGGAGAGCTAGTGGGGAGAGGCCATGGTTTTCCCGCTGATTCTGTCGGCACTGGTCACAGGAGCCACCACCAGAAATAGTGCTGCTAGTGAATATGGATATCGTATATCGTTGCTGGCACCTCACTCAATCCTTCATCACCTGCTTCTCTGTGTCACGGGTGACCCACTCAAAACCGGAAGAGGATGCACCTGACTGAGAGTCCATCGCCATTTCCTATGTCAGTTGCAAGAGACCCTGGGAAAGTGAGTATCTGACATTTTTGAATTTCATAAAAGAAGATGGGTTCTGCCTGATAACGTAAGGGGTTTCACAAATATGACAAAAGTGTTTAGATGCTGAGCTGTCAATAATTAATTAAACAATTGTGGTATTGGCCCAGTCCCATTATCCTGGTTATTTTATCAGTTTAAGATGGAAGACAACCTGTGTTTACAGGAAATAATTTGGTGAAATTTTAAAGGAGACAGATAGGCATTGACCTTTTATGCAAAAATAAAATTACTTTATTTAAAAAGTGACACTTTTTGTTGACATATAGTTGATTTACAATGTGTTAATTTCTGGTGTACAACACAGTGATTCTTTTATATATGTGTATGTGTGTGTGTGTGTGTGTGTATATATATATATATATATATATATATTCTTTTTCACATTGTTTTTCACTATAGACTGTTATAAGATATTGAATAGAGTTCCCTGTGCTGCATAGGACCTTGTTGTTTATCTATTTTATATATAGTAGTTAGTATCTGCCAATCCCAAACTCCCAATTTACCCCTCCCCACCCTCTTTCCCCCCTGGGAAATAAGTTTGTTTTCTATGTCTGTGAGTCTGTTTTGTAAATAAGTTCATTTGTGACCTTTTCTTTTCTTTTCTTTTTAGATACCACATGTAAGTGATACCATATAGTATTTTTCTTTCTCTTTCTGGCTTACTTCACTTAGTATGACTATCTCCAAGTCCATCCATGTTGCTGCAAATGGCATTGTAAAATAAAAAGTTAGACTTTTATTAATTTAAAAATAACCAATAAAGAGCTTATTTTAGAGGGATCTATAGTCTTTCTTCAAGGTGAGTTACTTGTCCATTACAAGGGGTCTGGAATAAAAATTTGGAAAAAAAATTATAATGTATTTTCATTCTTAGTGTTTACTTCATTGTTTCAATGGCATAAAATCTCAACCATCAAATTGATGAATGCCAATATTAGCCTTAGATTGCTGAAAAAAACCTGACACAGATATCATTTGCTTAAATTCAATAAGACTTGTTTACCTGTTAGATGCAGAAGAAAGTGGGATCAGATCAGCAGCCTCTTTTGAGACAGAGGAAGGTATGAGCTATAGGATCCCAGGGGTCTTAGCAGAGGGTACACAGGTGCAGATAATGACATCTGAGTCAATGAGAATCACCTTGAACTTTCTGGCTGCTCAAATGCTACTCTTCAGGCCCAATCTCCTATCCATAAAGATGGGTCAATCACGGTCAGAGCCTTTCCTGGATAACGGCTGAAGATGTCAGTTCTGGGCAGGTGCACCACATCAGCCTGCAGGGCTATCCAATGCTTGATATAATTACTAGGTTCTTTACATAGAAAAACTAGGCCTGAACAAACTTCCCATCCATCACTTCCAAGCTAACACAGAGTGAACTAAACCTTCACAGATTTTCTGCATTAGGACCAGAACAAGGGTGAGTTACATAGAAATGTCTGAGGCTTATGTTAAGAGAGAGGTGCTTCAACCAACCATTTCAGAGGTGGAGGGAAGTGGATAACAAGCTGGTGGGCAAATGAGCAGCTTCAACAAACCAAGCATGTTAAAAACTGATTATAAACATCTAAAACACTATTAAAAGTACTAACATAATGCTTTTGTGTCATAATCTATGTTTTTCAAAATATCTTTGCATAACAAACTCCTGCAAACGAATTTAATTAAAATGTAGTGCAAATTGAGACCTAAGGAGATAAAATGATTTGTGCAAGGGGAAAACAAACTAGAGTGTTAGAACAGACATCAGAAGCTGACTCTTCTAATTCCTAAGCTGGTGCACAGTGCACTCTAAAGCAAATCACTTAACATAGATTCCAGATAGGCGATCTGAAAACTCTTAGACAATTTTGAAAAGCATTAGGATCACAAATCTCAGATTAGTCATTAAAGTTGCATTTGATTTATTTACTTAATGGTATAACAAATAAAAATCTCAAGGCCTCCATCTAAGACCTATGAATTAGGACAGAGTTAGAGCTATATCATCCCTCCAAAAACTCTTCTTTGTTACTAAGTGGATATAACCTCTAGGATCAACAAATGTCATCTATCTAACCAGAGTGGATAGAAAACGTACACTGTGCTGATTTTTTAAAACATAAATTTGGATCGCTTTTAGCACATATAGGTAATACTGATGACAATTCTTTCATGAGAAAACCGCTATCTGGAAATTGACTAAAAAGTAAATTTCCCCTAAGCAGCTACCAAATGATTACTGAGCAATGTTTCAAGTGAAGACTCAATGGAAGATCCGGAGGAAGATATGATTCAAAAAGATGTATGAACCCCAATGTTCACTGCAGCACTATTTATGATAGCCAAGACATGGAAATAACCCAAATGTCCATTGACAGGTGGTTGGATAAAGAAGATGTGGTATATTTATACAATGGGATACTACTCAGATGTAAAAATAATAAAATAATGCCACTTGCAGCAACATGGATGGACCTGGAGAATGTCATTCTAAGTGAAGTAAGTCAGAAAGCAAAAGAAAAATGCCATATGATATCACTTACATGTAGAATCTAAAAATGGACACAAATGAACATGTCTACAAAACAGAAACAGATTCACAGACATAGAGAACAAATTTATGGTTACTGGGGATAACATGGGTGGGAAGGGATAAATTGGGAATTTGAAAATTGCATTTCTTGGGGAGTGATGGAAATGTTAGCTATCTTGACTGTGGTAGTGGTTTCATTGGTGTGTAAAATCATCAAAATTCATCAGTGTACATCTGAAATATGTGTAGATTACTGTACAGGAACCATACTACAATAAAGATTATTTTTAAAAAGAGAAAAGAAAAAGACTCAACGGAAAGATACTATAAGAAAACTAACCATTCTTCCGTAGGTCAAGATAGTTAAGTTTATCCCTGGAGCCCTCCCACTTTCCCATTAAGTGCCCTGTCCTCAACCTCCTAGACAGTACCTAGATCAATATTCTCAAGTGACTTCAAACTATGATATTAACACATAAAACTCTAAACCATTACCACTCTAATAGTATCTGTATCATAGTAACGGGAAGCTATGTAATATCTAAATAAAGAATTCCTAAATTTGCTTTGCGAGACCTGGGGAAGTGTCATGGGAAATGCATTTGCTTAAAAAAGGTCATATTTAGCATCGTTCATATTATACAATCTAATAGCCTACTTGCCTACTCATAAAACCATTTCAAATTTGGAAAACAAACAGAAAGTGTGAGCAAAGAACAGAGACAGAAAAATAAGACTTTAAACGATAAAGTACATTGGCTATATCTTAACATGTTCCATTTTTATTTTAGAGTTTAGATAGGTTTTTATAACTTCATTAGATATTTTTACTATTTGATTTTCATATAAATGCTGTGAAGGGAATAAGGAAAGAAACAAATCGGGCATGTGCTAAGCAGGGGTAGGTGGTGGCTCCAGGGGGTAATTATTATTTCCACTTTAGAGCTGATGAAACTGAGACTGAAGTTTGTGTTCAATAAGCTTCTCCTAGAAGTTTACTCCCATCTCATATTAAATACTTTTACATATATTGTCAGTGTAAACCTTCTCAAGAATATTTAAGTTAGGCATTATTATCTCTACATTTTTACTGAAGTGCGTTGATTTACAATTTTATGTTAGTTTCTGGTGTACAACATAGTGATTTTCAGATATATATATATATATATATATATTCTTTCAGTACATATATATTCTTTTTCGTTATAGGCTATTACAAGATATAGAATATAGCTCCCTGTGCTATACAGTAGGGCCTTGTTGATTATTTATTTTATATATAGTGGTTAGTTTCTGCAAATCCCATATTTTATGGATGCTACTACAGTTGAGGCAGAAAGATAAAAGACCTCTTTTGAGAACATACCTGGCATACTGGCTCTTACCTCCATTAAAAATTGACTTTCCATAATCCTCTTGCCACCATTTCATGGACCTATAGTCATGCAGTTTGCAGTTTGCAAATGAGTTAAGGAGGATTTTGAAATCTCCTGACCTCATAAACTGTGCTCTTTCTACTACACTTTGTCAAAACAATGACAAACATCCCAGTGAAAAAGAGACATTTAATTAGGCTGCTTGTTTGCAAGAAGCCAAACATCTGGACATTTTAAACCAACTGGCTGGCTAACTGAATTTTTTATATTTCAACTAAATGTGAAAAGTGAGTTTATATCTATTATATATAGAATGATAACAGCAGAGAAAAATACAGCCAAAATAAACAGCAGTCAAGAGCCATTTCTAAGTTGTAGCTGATAGAGATGAAAAATATGTAGCTAAGATCTAATGTATAATACTTTTAGCCAACATGTTTAATACGTAAATTAACAAACAAAAGGCCATGTAAACATGTATTACACAAGGTTAGAATTGGTAACCAGTACTTAACTCCGACTCCTATGTCCTTTGTCGGCAACATAATTTCTACCAGAAACAAAAGAGGAGACTCACTAAGGACTAAGCTGTAAGGACAGAAATGAATAAACAAGGGGGAAAACCAGCCTTCAAAAAGTAATCCTACTTCTCTCAAGGATTGTTTTCTCATTTTATTTTAATGACTACTTAATCTAGATGAATTAATTTTTCTTTGAAATGGTCCAAAAAGTCAGGATTGAAATAAAAGCAACTGGAGGTCAACTAGAGAATATTTTAAGGGAAGGAAATCTTAATAAATATGACTGATAAAATGACAATTTCCACAGCCATTGAAGTAAAGCAGGATATGAGAACATTTTAAACAAAATATGTGTTTAGGGCTTTCAGATGACAAATCATCCACATGTACTAAACTGTGTAATAACCAGCTCTAGGGTTTATGAGGCCTACTTGCTATGACTCCAGGGAGCTCCAAGTTTTCCCAAGGGTTGCAATGAAACCTCAAAACATTCTGAAGATGAAGTTAATGTTAAGAGATGCAATATGTTGTAATAACATGAAATCACAAAACAAAACAAAGAAACTATGAGAGATAGAATACAAATTCTATCATTTGGCACAGTACTGAATATATAGTGGTTGTCAATTTAAATAAATACTGATGGGGAAGATACTGAAATTCCAAAAACTCTTGGGTACACCTAGGCATTATCCGGAATACTACACTCTTTTTCATTTGGTACTTATAGGAAAGCTATATTGACTATTTAAAAATATTTTTTACTAAGACTGTTTGCAATATATCATGTTGTCAAGAAAGTAGCTCCCTTATCAGGAAACACACTTATTAAGAGCACCAAGCTGCTGAGAAGTGAAATCTCTACTGAACATCACAGTAAGTAGAGTAATCCCATAGGACCAATACCATAGAGGTCCTGGGCTCGGACACCAGACAGACATGACTGCAAATTCTAGACATACCACAGGTCCATGCTTTTTTAATCTAATATCCTTCCCTAAAGTAAAATAAAATAAAAAAGTAAAATAAAATAAAATCCTCCCAAAAATCTGAAAAAGAAGAAAAATTTTCCTTTTCTGAAATACATTTGGCGACAAAATCTAATGTAAATGGATATGAAGTAATTTATAGACTTTACTATGCATTTACTGTGAATATTTATCTATTAATGTGTTTAACTACAGCGTGTGTCCAGACTGTACCAGGGTGTCTTGTAGTATAAGGCATATTTCCTATATCAGCTTTCTGAAAGCTAGACAATTTTGATCCCCTAAATATATTGATTCACAAAGGTCTGTACTAAAGGGCAGGACCTCTCCCTGGGTACTTGTGTCTATGAACACCCTGACCTTGGATAAGCAGCTTTACTTGCCTCCAGGATAACAATACCTTACAGGATGTGGGGAGGATAAACAAGGTCATGTTGAAAAGTGGCTGGGACGTACTGTGTATTCATTACATGGTAGCTAATACCAACTGAATGATGCTAGAAAGTGCAAAGGCCAAGAGTCCTACTTTTCCTCCAAGGACAGAAATTCTACTGTTATTTCTTTAAACTTGCATATTCAATCACAAGGTCATAGATGAACCTGGCAGATTTCTGGAAATAAACTGGCCAGATTTAACCTGTTTTACTGTTGGAAACATCTCTGAGATTACATATTCAGTGTTACTAGGTAGAATTTATAATGGGAAATACTGCCATCCTGGTATAACAGGGGAGAACACATCTGGCTCCATCTTGGATCTGTTCCTTTGGCTGTAACCCTGTGCTCTGTAGCCTGGGCTTAGTCATGCTGCTTCTGCACTTTTTGTAATAGAATGTTTCCTATAACCTGAAGTATACAGGAAAACCCAATATCTGGGCTCTGACCTTTAAGAGTATAACACTTTTCCATTCATACAGAGATAAAAAGTTGCAGAACAGAGAATAACATTTATCTTGTTGAAGGTTTATAGGAACATTGTGAACTGACCTAGGTGGACAGCAGCAAGAACAAAGGATTTTGTCACCAAGAAGTTTGCAACAACTAACCACACCTCTTTCCCTTTTAATATAAAAGGAGCCTGAATTCTGATTTGGGGAAGATGATTCTCCGGGACATTGGTCTGCCATCTTCTCAGTCAGCTGGCTTTTTGAATAAAGTCATTATTCCTTGTCCCAATACCTCAGCTCCCAATTTACTGGCCTGTCATGCAGCAAGCAGAATGAGTTTGGACTCAGGAACGTTGGACCACAATCAACACAGGATAAGTGGTGACATGGAGGGGATGATGTGACCTTTCATGCAGACTTGCTTAACTCTATCTCCTCTGCCTGACATAAAAATCCTTCTCTTCCTTTATAATCCAGCTTAAATAATTCTGAAATCACATCTTGCCCCACAATCCTCAGGAATGTCTCCTTGTAGAGGCTAGAAGAACAAACAAAAAACAAAAACAGGAGAAGCAGCAGCTCAGTGTGGCACGGTGGGGTGGCACGAATACTAGAAAATATGGAGAATGAGAAGCACTGGGTCCAAACTATGAAAGACTGTTTTACTAGGCTGAGGAGTATTGATTTTCCATCCTGCACTGGGAAATCAACTCAAGATTTAAAGCAGGACCATAATGATGACCTGAGTTAGAGCAGTAGTAGAGGAAAGCAGAGGAGAAAGGATTAATTAGGGAGGCAATAAGGACAACAAATCAATAGAACAAGGGACTGCCTGCATGTGGAGAGAAAAGAGAAGGCTTATTCCAGGTTCTAAGGTTGGGTGACTAGAATCATGTCTACCCTCTTTGAAAAGAATGTAGAAATGAAGAGCTGAATTAATTTGGAAATATACTGAGTTAGGTTTCTTCTTGTTGGATTTTAATTTGTTATCAACTTTGGGACTCCATTGATTAAAGATTTTTTTCAGTGACAAAGAGTAATGGCTTTTCAGCTGGTAGTGGTAAATCAGAAATCCCTGGGGAATTTGGAGAGAAGGGGGAAATACAGATTCCTGTGCCCCAATTTCAGAGATTCTAGTGTAAAGATTTGATGAAATCCCCAGAAATCTATTCAAAACAGACAAACAGAAAAAAAATTCCTAGATAATGCTAATATGCAATCAAGTGTGGGAAACACAACTAAAATGTCTCTGCCTTTGGCTAGTTAAACATCTCAGAATTTTAGGGGAATTTATGATGAATAAGGATGCTGAATAATATAAAATTAAATTAACAGCAAAGCTGTGGGTGTCAGTAAAATTCCAGGGTGAGAGCATAATTTTGGAAGAAAAATAAATAGATTTTTCTTAACACACACAGAGGTCTAATTTAGTTTTGTTTCCATTATCTTTTTATTTTTAATTTGAAGCAAAAATCTATTTACTTTATCCTTACTTCCCTTTGTAGTCTTAAATATCTAGCTGTCAATGAACGTAGAGTTTTTATTCAAGATTGTACAAAGTAGCTGAAGGCTATTTTTCTTCTTCTTCTTTTTTTTTTTCCTGTTCCACAAAGGGATTGGTTCATTAAACTGTTGTTTTAATAAAATGCTATTACTTAATATTTATTGGGTACAAACAATATGTTAGGTGCTGACAAACTGTAGTCACTTCACAGCAGATATAATATAGTTTTTTTCATTTCTTATTCATGCCCCAATTTAAATATTCTCATTCCTTCCTTGGTAAGCCAAAGAATCCTCCTCTTGTGTTCACTTTAAATTTTTCGGACCTTGTACCTTATTTATATTTGCCATGAGAAATTTTACGCTTAAAAATACAATGATATGAAAATGGAATTAAACAACCTTTTAATTTCTTGGAATATGAGATGAAATATTAGGGAAAGGAGGGCAATTAGAAAAGGCATTAAGAACAAATAATATTCATTAAATTCCCTGGCATTATTCCAAATGGAAATTCTTTTGATAAGAGACATCAATGTTATTATTACCCAAGAGTGAAGAATAGCAGGATAAATCCAGGGGAAATATTAAGTTTCAAAATGCTGAGACATGTAGAAAGAGGTTAGTTTAAGAAGAAAAATTACTTCTTACATCCTCTGGATGCGTCCACTGAGATACCCAAATTTACCAATGCCCTTTACTTTGGAAATTAACCAAGATTCTACCAGGCACCATCCTCTTCTGCTAACAGAAATGAGCCCACAGGGCAAGGAACTTGAAAAGGCTCCCAGCTTTCCAGAAACTCTGACAGGCTCATGACAAGAGCAGTTAAATGCATGAAAGGAGAAAATGACCCATGCTCACCTCAGAGCTATTCCAGGCTTTTCAAGTACACCCAAAATTACATCTATTGATCTTTATTTTCAGGGATAAAAGACACTAGATTTTGGGAACTCCTAAAAATGTGTAGAGTAACTGTAAACAACATCATCTAGACAGAACTTCTTTTAGAACAGAGGTCCTGAAATGGACCAAGAGGTCTTTTCACCGCTGGCAATACAGACAAGCAGACAGATAGACACTGCATTACATGGTTGCCACTGGTCATTAGTTTTCTCAGTCAGGGTGACCAAGTGCATGGAGTCCAGTGTAAAGTCCAGGTCACAGTCAAGCCTAAATTTGGCATCTCCTATGACGTTCCTATTAACCTGAGATCCAAAAGTTAGCCCAAAGCAGAAGGGCCCAGCTGACCGTAAAGAGCGGATCCCATCCCCTTTTCCAGGCATGTTGAAGTGTAGAACCTATTATTTTTTGGCTGAAGGAAGGTCAAGAGTAACCCAAACTGAATTAGAACAGAATGGCATCAGTTTACTAGTTAGACTACAGGACTGGATCTGACACCCTCTGGAGAAGAAAGGACAAAGAGTAAAGCTGACGGGGCCATACTGATGGCAGGATGACAAAGAACAGCAGGGCACATATGAGAGGAGCATCCTTTTAATTCTGTGCCAAGATCCACAGCAGTGATCTGTGGGCTCCCAGAGAACTGACCTTCTCACAGAAGCTGCATCAGTGGCTGTGGTAGAGGCGAGGAGACTCCATCCAAAAGTTTGAGGGCAGCACCTTATGAAGCTGCCAGAACGGAACAACAGAAAGCAAGATTGTGTGTGATCCCTCGTACATCACCCCTGAGTATTTCTAGATACAGCCAGCTAGATTTAGTGCAAGAAGAGTGATCTTTAGTAAAAGAAATGTGGTAAGAAGTCAGCGAGATAGTTATTACCTAAAGTGGGTGAGACTCAGCACCATTCAGATGATGGAATTTTGTGGATGTCATCTGACAAGGTAATAATGATAATAATAATAACAATAATAACAATAACAATAATAATAATAATAATAAATTTATTTCTCATTGGTAATATTTAAATAAACCTTTCATTTTGGAATAATTCTCATAAAACAGAGTTCCCATATACCTGTTATGCAGGGTTCCCTAATGTTAACATCTTACAGAACTGCTGTATTTGTTAAAACTAAGAAAATAACATTGGCACATTACTGTTAACTACACTATGGATTTTGTTCAGGTATCACCCACTTTTCCACTAATGCCCTTTTATTGTTCAATGATTCAACCCATAGGAGCACATAGAATTTAGATTTTTTTTTTGAAATTACAGAGTAATTAAGTAATTTAAAATACATATTGTGTAACTAGTGTACAGGATATAATCTGTGCCTTTTCTACCATCAAATTTCCTACAGTCAAATTGGAAGAATAAGCAAAAAAGAGGAATTCTATAATACACACATACAATGGAAAACGACTCAGCCATAAAAAAGAATGAAATAGGAGGAAGAGGCAAGATGGCGGAGTAGAAGGATGCTTGTAAGTCACCCTCTCCCACAAATACACCAAGATCCAGATCTACAGACTCACTCAGCCAACCAGAGCACCTGCGGAACTCCGACAGAACATCGCCCTCTTCAAAAGATAAAGACGCCAAAAATCTGGTAGGAGAAAAGGAAAAAAGAAAGAACAAAAGACAAAGCAGCGCAGGACAGTTCCTGCTGGGAGGGAGCGGCAAAGGAGGACTGGCGCTCGCTCACTGGGTCTCCCCTCTCCAACTGAGAGGCCAGCTGAAGGAGGGGGAGCCTCCGAGGCTTGGATCTGTACAGAGCAGCCCTTGTCTGACAGAACTATGTTAAACGGGCACAGAGCATCCCCCCGACACCCAGCCTGAGACGCGGGCCGGCAGCAGCGGGCAGGGCCAGGCTGCACAAGGCGGGTGGAGGATGGGGGCAGCTGCATGGAGGCAGCTCCGGGGGACTGCAAGGGGCTGGGCTCCATGGTTGTGGGTGTACAGGACAGAACAACCTGGGCCCTCTGTAAAACAGCAAGGTTGATGTACTCTCGGGGGAAGGGTGCATACCCCCATCTCTGAAAACCCGCGGAAACTTTTCAGGGGAAGAGAGGCGGGGCCCAGGCACAGCCACCATATTCTCCGGCGCTTAGCACCCAGGCGGGGGCAGGGGCAAAACCTGCATCCCCACCGAAGGGCTCAGCAGCCTCAAGGGCCAGACTGAGACGGGCCTACAGCCCGGGGCAGGTGGGATCCTTCCTGCCTGGTCCCTCAGAGAACGTGCTCCACAAAGACAGACAAGGAGCTGGGTCTTGGCTCGGAGCAGGGACCAGGCTGCCCCTCAGTCTTTCCCGAGCCCACCCGTGGAACGCAGCCAGGGCGGAGCGCCGGCCAGGGTGGAGCGCGACGAGGGCGAAGCGCGCAGCCGCACAGAGCAGCGGAGCTACCTGCAGCGCAGGCAGAGGGAGAGCAGCCCCCCCCCCCCCGCCTGTCGGGCAGGAACACAGCCCCTGACCGAGGTGCTGGGAGGGGGCACGACCCGCCCTCCTGCCTGGCCAGTCTGCAACATCTGACTGCGGCATCCGGAGGGGCAGTGACCCGCCCGCCCACAGCAGAGGAGAGCTGCATCTGACCCCGTGTTAGGAGGAGGAACCATCTGCTTGCCGACAGGTGCTGGGAGCAGCACAGAAGAGGGCGCCAACGGAGGGCCTATGAAAACAAGCTGAGCTTCCAAAACAGAACGAAGACAGAAGGATTTCACATTAAAAGCACACAGACTCCAGGAGAACACCGACAACCCCCCCTTTTTTTTTTGTTTTGTATTTTGTTTTTTTTTTTGTTTGTTTGTTTTTTGTTTTGTTCTTAAATCTGTTTTTACCTGTTCTATTTTCAATTACTCTCTTAATTTTTACTTCTTAATTCATTTCTGTTTCTCTTGGGTTTTGATGTCCTGTTACTGATTAGACACAGGCTTCAAATACATCTATTCATCTCCCCACCCCTTTTTTTTTCTTTTTCTATTTTTTTCTTAAAGGTTTTAAAAGGATGTCTCAACCCAATTAATACTCTGCTTCAACTCGCTCTTCCATTATTCATTATACACTGTTTTCAAACCCTCTTTCTCCCTTCTTATAAAAATCTTTCTCTCTCTCTCTTATTATTTCTTTCTCTTTATTTTCCTAAGTTCTATTCATAAATAGGCATTAGATAGATAAAATCCTTAAGATCCAAAATAGACAAATGATACTCCATAAACCATAGTGCCAGAGAGGTATGAGCAAGATGAAGAAGCAGAGAAACCTTTCCCAATTAAAAGAACAAGAGGAATCCCCTGAAAGAAAGATCAATGAAATAGACATCGATAGCCTACTAGATCAAGATTTCAAAAAAGGAGTGATCAAATTGCTGAAGGAATTGAAAGAGATAGTGCTTAGAGAGATAAAATGTCAAAAATGAAATTGAAGCTATAAAGAAGAGCCAAGCAGAATGGGTAAACTCTTTGACAGAGATGAGGAATGATCTAATAGCTGTGCAAAGCCGACTAGTTAATGCAGAGGAACAAATTAGTGATCTAGAAGACAGGGCAACAGAAAGCACCCATTCAGAAGAACTACAAGAGAAGCAAATAAAAAATAATGATAATAGCATAAGGGACCTATGGGATAATATAAAGCGTCCCAATCTTCGCATAATAGGGGTCCCAGAAGGGGAAGAAGGATCAAAGGGGATTGAAAAGGTTTTTGAAGAAATCATGACTGAAAACTTCCTAAACTTAAAGAAGGAATCAGATTTCCAAGTACAGGAAGCTCAGAGGGTCCCAAACAGGAAGAATCCAAATAGACCCACACCAAGACATATCATAATCAAGATGGCCAGAGTCAAGGATAAAGAAATGATTCTAAAGGCAGCAAGAGAAAAGCAAAGAGTGAATTACAAGGGAACCCCCATAAGGCTCTCAGCTGATTTCTCTACACAAACACTACAGGCCAGAAGGGAGTGGCAAGATATATTCAAAGCCCTGAATGAAAAAAAGATGCAGCCTAGGATACTTTATCCAGCAAGGCTATCCTTTAGGATAGAAGGAGAAATAAAGAGTTTCACAGACAAAAAAAAGCTGCAGGAGTTTGACAACACTAAACCCATGCTAAAAGAAATATTGAAAGGTCTACTCTAAATAGAAAAGCAGCAGGATGCTACAGAAATGAGAAACTCACAACTGGAAAGGTGATAACTCATGAATTACAAATAAAGAAAACACAAAATTATAAAAGAAGACATACAAATCACTGAGAGTGGGAGAGGGAGGCAGGGAAATATAGAAATTTTTTTTTCTTTCTTTTTAAAATTTTTTTAACAGTAGGATGGTTTTGAGATCATGTTATTATCAGTTTAATAAAAACTGGTATAGGTTAATAGATTTACAAAAAAGGGTAACCACAAGTCAAAAATTTACAAGGGAGTCACAAAAATTAAATAAAATCCATGATAATACAAAGGAAAATTGCCAAACCACAAAAGGAAGAAGAAAGGAACAAAGAGGATATACCAATTCAACTGCAAAGATAAGTTCAAAATGGCAATAAACACACATCTATCATTAATTACTGTAAATGTTAATGGACAAAATGCTCCAGTCAAAAGACATAGAGTGGCAGGCTGGATAATAAAGCAAGAACCTTCAATATGCTGCATACAAGAGACCTACATTAGGGAGAAGGACACATATAGATTGGGAGTGAAAGGATAGAAAAGGATATTCCATGGAAATGGAAAAGCCAAAAAAGCAGGTGTTGCAGTACTGATTTCAGACAAAATAGACTTTAAAACAAAGGCCATAAAGAAAGATAAAGAGGGACATTTTATAATGATTAAAGGAGTGATACAAGATGAAGACATTACACTCATTAATATATATGCACCCAATATAGGAGCACCTAAGTACATACAAGAATTACTAACAGAGATAAAGGGGGATATTGATGGGAATACAATCATAGTTGGAGACTTTAACACTGCATTAACATCACTAGACAGATCTTCCAGACAGAAAATAAACAAGGCAACAGAGAAATTAAATACTACAATAGAAAAACTAGATTTGGTGGATATTTTCAGAGCTTTACACCCCCAAAAAATAGAATATACATTCTTTTCAAGTGCACATGGAACATTTTCCAGGATCGATCATGTACTTGGACACAAAAGAAACCTCAACAATTTTAAGAAGATAGAAATTATCTCAAGCATCTTTACTGACCACAATGCCATGAAACTGGAAATCAACAACAGAGAAACAAAGGAGGAAAAAAGAAAAGCATGGAGATTAAACAATATGTTACTGAAAAAACAATGGATCAATGAGGAAATCAAAGCTGAAATTAAAAAATACCTTGAGACAAATGATAATGAAAGCACAACCACTCAAAACCTATGGGACACAGCAAAGGCAGTGCTAAGAGGGAAGTTTATAGCGATACAGGCCTTCCTCAAAAAAGAAGAAAAATCTCAAATAAACAAGTTAACCCACCACCTGAATCAATTAGAAAAAGAAGAACAAAAAGACCCAAAAAGCAGCAGAAGGAAGGAAATAATAAAGATCAGAGAGGAATTAAATACAATAGAGATTAACAAGACCATAGAAAAAATCAACCAAACCAAAAGCTGGTTTTTTGGAAAAGTAAATAAAATCGACAAAACTCTGGCCAAACTCACAAAGAAGAAAAAAGAGAGAGCACAAATTAGCAAAATAAGAAAGGAAAATGGAGAAATTACAACATACAAAATAGAAATACAGAATATCATACGAGAATATTATGAAAAACTATATGGAACCAAACTGGATAACCTAGAGAAGATGGACAAGTTTCTGGAAACATACTGTCCACCAAAACTGAACCAAGAAGAAACTGAACACTTGAACAATCCGATCACTAGAAAGGAAATAGAAATAGCAATTAAAAACCTCCCTACAAATAAAAGTCCAGGACCGGATGGCTTCACTGGGGAATTCTACCAAACATACAAAGAAGAACTCATACCAGTCCTTCTCAAACTCTTCCAGATGATTGAAAAGGAGGGAATACTCCCAAACTCATTCTATGAAGCCACCATCACCCTGATACCAAAACCAGGCAAAGACACTACAAAAAAAGAGAATTATAAGCCAATATCACTGATGAATATAGACGCCAAAATCCTCACCAAAATTTTAGCAAATAGAATCCAACAACACATAAAAAAGATTATGCATCATGACCAAGTGGGGTTCATCCCAGGGACACAAGGCTGGTTCAACATACGCAAATCAATCAATGTAATACATCACATCAACAAGAGAAAGGACAAAAACCACATGATCATCTCAATTGATGCAGAAAAAGCATTTGATAAAATTCAACATCCATTTATGATAAAAACTCTCGCCAAAGTGGCTATAGAGGGAACATATCTCAACGTAATAAAAGCTATATATGACAAACCTATAGCCAGCATAGTTCTCAATGGTGAAAAACTCAAAAGCTTCCCACTAAAATCTGGGACAAGACAAGGATGCCCACTATCACCACTCCTATTCAACATAGTCCTGGAAGTCCTAGCCACAGCAGTCAGGCAAGAGAAAGAAATAAAAGGGATCCAAATTGGAAAAGAAGAGGTAAAAGTGTCATTATATGCTGATGACATCTTACTATATACAGAAAACCCTAAAAGGTCCACACAAAAGCTACTAGAGCTGATTGAAGAATTCAGCAAGGTAGCAGGTTACAAAATTAATGTTCAAAAATAAGTTGCATTTCTTTACACTAACGATAAATCAACAGAAAAAGAAAGTAAAGAAACAATCCCCTTTAAAATAGCACCCAAAGTAATAAAATATCTGGGAATAAATCTAACCAAGGAGGTGAAGGAATTATACACAGAAAAGTATAAACCATTGATCAAGGAAATTAAAGAAGACTTTAAAAAATGGAAAGATATTCCATGCTCTTGGAATGGAAGAATCAATACTGTTAAAATGGTCACACTGCCCAAGGCAATCTACAGATTTAATGCAATCCCCATCCAATTACCCAGGACATATTTCACAGAACTAGAACAAATCATAATAAAATTTATATGGTACCATCAAAGACCTAGAATTGCCAAAGCATTACTGAAGAGAAAGAAAGAGGCTGGAGGAATAACTCTCCCAGACTTCAGACAATACTATAGAGCTACAGTCATCAAGACAGCATGGTATTGGTACCAAAACAGACATATGGACCAATGGAACAGAATAGAGAGCCCAGAAATAAACCCACAAACCTTTGGTCAACTCATCTTCGACAAAGGAGGCAAGAATATACAATGGAATAAACACAGTCTCTTTAGCAAATGGTGTTGGGAAAACTGGACAGCAGCATGTAAAACAATGAAGCTAGAACACACCCTTACACCATATACAAAAATCAACTCAAAATGGATTAAAGACTTAAACATAAGACAAGATACAATAAACCTCCTAGAGGAAAGCATAGGCAAAACATTATCTGACATACATTTCAAAAATTTTCTCCTAGAAGAAATAAAAGCAAGAATAAACAAATGGGACCTAATGAAACTTACAAGCTTCTGCAGAGCAAAGGAAACCAGAAATAAAACAAGAAGAAAACCTACGGAATGGGAGAAAATTTTTGCAAGCGAAACCGACAAAGGCTTGATCTCCAAAATATATAAGCAGCTCATATGACTCAATAAGAAAAAAATAAACAACCCAATCCAAAAATGGGCAGAAGACCTAAACAAGCAATTCTCCAAGAAGACATACAAATGATCAAAAAGCACGTGAAAAAATGCTCAATATCACTAATTATCAGAGAAATGCAAATCAAAACTACAATGAGGCATCACCTCATACCATTCAGAATGGCCGTCATTCAAAAATCCAAAAATGACAAATGCTGGAGAGGATGTGGAGAAAGGGGAACCCTCCTGCACTGCTGGTGGGAATGCAGTTTGGTGCAGCCACTATGGAAAACAGTGTGGAGATTCCTCAAAAGACTAGGAATAGACTTACCATATGACCCAGGAATCCCACTCCTGGGCTTGTATCCAGAAGGAAATCTACTTCAGGATGACACCTGCACCCCAATGCTCATAGCAGCACTATTTACAATAGCCAAAACATGGAAACAGCCTAAATGTCCATCAACAGGTGACTGGATAAAGAAGAGGTGGTATATTTATACAATGGAATACTACTCAGCCATAAAAACCGACAACATAATGCCATTTGCAGCAACATGGATGCTCCTGGAGAGTGTCATTCTAAGTGAAGTAAGCCAGAAACAGAAAGAAAAATACCATATGAGATCGCTCATATGTGGAATCTAAAGACTCATGGACAGAGAATACAGACTTGTGGTTACCAGGGGGGTAGAGGGTGGGAGGGGATAGACTGGGATTTCAAAATTGTAGAATAGATAAACAAGATTACACTGTATAGCACAGGGAAATATACACAAAATGTTATGATAAATCACAGAGAAAAAAATGTGACAATGAGTGTGTATATGTCCATGAATGACTGAAAAATTGTGCTCTACACTGGAATTTGACACAACATTGTAAAATGATTATAAATCAATAAAAAATGTTAAAAAAAAAAAGAATGAAGTAACATCACTGGCAGCAATATGGATGGACCCAAAGATTATAATACTAAGTGAAGTAATTCAGTCAGAGAAAGACAAATACATGATATCACTTATATGTGAAATCTTTAAAAAATGACACAAACGAACTTATTACAGAGCAGAAAGACACTCACAGACATAGAGAACAAACTAATGGTTACCAGGTGGGGAAGGAGAGGGAGGGATAAATTGGGAGTTTGAGTTTGGCTGATACTAACTACTATATATAAAATAGATAAATAACAAGGTCCTACTATATAGCACAGGGAACTATATTCAATACTTGCCTTAACCTGTAATGAAAAAGAATATGAAAAAGAATATATATGTATTTGTATGTATATCTGAATCACTATGCTGTAACCGGAAACTAGTACAACACTGTAAATAAACTATCCTTCAATGAAAAATGGAAAAAAATGTCATTCAGTTGTAGACACAAATGCTTTGAAAACCTGCTTTTGTTCACTTTTCTATAAATCATTGTCTTTTTCATCCTCTTATAATTACAAAAACACAAAAAAATCAATCATATGTGGCAGAGGTGGTTCTTAGTAAATTCATAGGTATTGTCATTCCCCAGCCTAGTTTATCTTATGCATCCTTAGTTTGGATGCATAATCTTGGGGTGTTGATTCTCAACTTTCTATTTTAATGTTTGTATATTCTTTTAATGTTAATAATCTATCACAAATATTTGGAGCTGTAAACCCCTAGGAAACAATAACCTGTTACATATTTCCAAGTGACTGATTTAATTCCATACACCAATGGGCCTTCAATAAAAACTGTTTAAGAGATTCTTCTTTCCTTCAGTAGATTTGGGAAAGAGGTGATCTCTATGCATATAGTTGTGTATAAGTTTTGGAGAGAGAAAAATAGATTAAGTTCTTTGATTTGGGTTTTTTGTTTGTTTGTTTTTTAAGGAAGTACAGGGCTGATAATGATGAAATGGAAGAAGAAAGAATCTGAGCTCCTGAAACAATACCTGAATGTTAAATAGAACCTTGAAAATTTTAGTTTAATAAGGGAGCCAACTAACAATGCCTTAATTTCTTCCAGCCTCCCATTAAAATATCAGTGAAGATATCCACATAATGCTTGTAAAGCTATAAATCAAATCATCCCTAAAATGATGTAGTTGGAAATAAAAAAAAAACCATCCACATGGACATACACATCTATTTCATGTCTCCAAACATAGCCTCAAAATAACTAAAACCCTTTGTGTATATTTCTTGAAGACTGCCAAGTGCAGACCTCAGTCCTTCTCATTTCTCTTTCTTTTGAGCTTTACAGACCATAGCTGTTCTATCTACTTTCAGAAATTTATCTCCTCACCAGAAAGAATTTTACTCGATTGTCAACAACCATAAAGACATCTGAGATTTTACCCTACTTTCAAGATAGAAAGTTAACCTCCACAGTTTCATGGATGCTGGCAGAAGATATCAGACTTCTGGGTCAAAGACGTAGGACAGTTTATTACTCACAGCAATAGCAGTAGCCAGAATGTCCCCATTATTGTGCGAGTTTCCTGAGTCCCAAGTCCAAAGAAGTGATGCAAAAAACACTAGATAACAAACCAGTGGATCATACGCTAGGAAAGGATCACTGAACTTAGGAGACAGAAATATTTTATAATGCACATCTGTCCTTTGCTCCAGAGAGAGAGATCATCTTTATCTTACTGCACATTAAACACACTTTCCCTTTGCTCCACAGGGGACACTGTCTCTGTCCACCAAGGCTATCCACTATCTAAATATTATTTCAAACAGTCTAGAACCAAAAAACAGCCAGTGCCTCACTTACAAGCAAAAATGTGAGCTCCATGGAGAATTGCTTTCTTAAGATAACCTTTGCCAAACGTGCTTCTTACTGTTCTCCCCTTCCTCTTTCTTATTAATTCTTAAGCACAAACTCAGAGCTCTATCTAGCGAGGACAGATTCTCTATGCAGAGCCGTTGGAAGAGAAGAAATGGGAATGAGCCAGAGATCTCCGTGTGTGTGCTCACGAGGTAGGGTGGAATGGTGGTAGTCTGGGATTGCCCATAAACTACAACTTAATATATATCATAAAGAAAGAAGACACATCACAGTTGACAGTAGTTATGAATCTATTCAATGGCATCTAGGGAGAATTCTTATTAACTACTTTTATTAACTATAATTTTGAATAAAGTATGTTTAGAAAAAAATTTTTTGACCCAATTATCTGCTAAAACACAGAAATAAAGGGGAATGGATATAACATATTAGATGTACCCATATGTTCACCTCTAACCCTGAGACCACACAGCACATCAGAAGGTGCACTGGACAACAGATGTAGACTACGTTTGTCCAGTGCTGTGACCCGAGCAAGGGCATGACCAAATCAAGCTGAAGAACAAAACATTGAATCCAGAACACTTGCTTTAATCTAGAATTTGCCAGCCATTGAACTATATTGTCTCTTTGTGTCCTCATATATAAAATAACAGTGATAACAGGATATGCTTCATTGGAATCTTAGGAAGATAAAATGGACCAATAAATGTGATGTTTTCTAACTGTACCTGCACAGAATAAATTCTCAAAACACATGAGGTGATTATCTTCCGAGCCAGCCAGTATAATCACAGCACATCACCCCCATTATCCTTGTAAAATCCCACCCACTCCACCCTTACTTTTCCATTAAATCTTTCTATATTTATTCTGATATTACAAAATCTCAGTAGATTTGTGCATTGTGACTCAATCGTCTTGGGAGCTTAGTACCTGGAAAGCATTGAGTATACTGAAAAAGGATAAAATAATATCTGTGATGTCTGGTGGGTTTTAAAGCAATATAACAGTCTCTACCTAAAAGAGAAACTTAATTTGTTGGGGTTTTTTAAAGATTCAATTCTATTTTTGCAGTAATTTGAGAGTTATATTTTTTAATTTGTACTTTAAACTTTTTAAGGTGGAGTGTATTAATCGTATAGAAAAGCACAGTTGATGATAGAATGCACCCTCGCCCGGCTTGAACTACAAATAGGGCCAAATTTACTTCCTGGGCTGCCATCTCAGTGACTCCCAATCTCAGACCTTCCAGCTGTATCTCAAGATGTCCCCCATACTCCAAATTATTTTGAAAGAAATCCCAGACATCCTCATTACTTCTTCTATATATTTTTAAGCATGAGAATCACATGTGTAACCTAATTAATCTCTTTTATAAGCTGATATGGACTATTCTATTTCTCTAGCAAACCACTTCAATATTTAAAATTATATTTCAAAAATAATGGTGTTTGTGTTATTTAATTCATTTCACATTTCTCTATTATATTTTCTATTCTAATGTCATTTCTATTTTTAAACAGCTTAACTGAGGTATAATTGATACACAAAAGCTACTCATTCACTGTATGTAATTTGGTAAATTTGGACATATGCATTCAACCATGAACATACTACAACAATTAAGGTAACAAACATTACATCACCTCCAAAAATTTGCTTTCATGTGGTAAAAATACTTAACATGAGATTTACCCTATAAAAGAAAGTTGTGCACATTAAAGTATTGCTAACTACAGGCACTATGTTGTACAGCTGATGTCTTATTCATCTTGCATAACTGAGACTTTGAACCAGTGAACAACATCTTCCCCATTTCCCCCTGGCACCTACCCTTCTACTCTCTGCTTTTATGAGTCTGATTATTTTAGAGACCTCATATAAGTGGAATCATTCAGTGTTTGTCTTTCTGTGACTGGCTTACTTCACTTTGCAGACTGCCTCCCAAGTTTATCCATGCTGTCATGTGTGTCAGGAGTTTTTTTAATTTTCAAAGGCTGAATAATATTCCATTGCACATATATATACCACATTTCTTTTTTTAACATTTTTTATTGAGTTATAATCATTTTACAATGTTGTGTCGATACCACATTTCTTTATCCATTTATCCATCAATAGACATTTAGGTTGTTTCCATATATTATCTGCTATACCTATTACAGAGCTACGGTGAACTTGGGAGTGCAGATATCTCTTTGAGATCCAAATTTCAATCCCTTTGGGTATATACCCAGAAGTGGAATTGCTGGACCATACAGTAGTTCTATACTTGATTTTCTGAGGAAACTCCATACTGTTTTCCATACTGGTGGTACTATTTTACGTCTCATTAACAGCATACAAGGGTTCCACTCTTAATTTCCAAAGGAAAAAAAAATGAAGCACACAAGATGCAACTGTGACACTGATATCAACATGAGAAGACGACATGTCATAGAGAAATAGAGCACTACACATTTATGATCTATGAGTAAACACTATATCATCTCTACTGATGAAATCACTTCCTAGCAAACCTAAGGACAAATAGATGATGCATTAAAAACTATCAAAATAATTCCATAGGGGAATTAAGTGTCTATTGGTAGAGAATAATAAAGTCGGTTAGCTCTGGTTTGGAAATAGCTAGAAGAAAGCCATTTAGGAGATTCTTAGAAACACAAAGAATACTCTAAATAATGAATGCTGAGAGCTGTAGTCTTTCATGTTCTTTACTATGGACAAAGAAGAATTAGATTCCGGCCATGCTACTGTCACAAAAAATAAAGAAATTGACATCCAAAGAGCCTCTGCCCAGGAGAACAGAATAAAATAACTAAGAAGTTCAAGGAATCAGTCTATGAACCAAGCATATCTATTCTGGGAAAGGTAGTCTGCCAGGATCCAGGTGCATAGTTGGGGGAGGGAAGTACAAATGGAACTAAAAATATGTACGTTTGCAAATGTCAGTCAGAACATGTGACTTAACTTTGACTAATTAAATAGTACCTTAGTAATTTACAAACTATCCCACAAAAGAAATGACAGTTATCCTGAATAGATGAATATTTGGGAGTAGGTGGGTGGAGAAGGTGTTCTGTATAAAACAGTAGCATATTTAGGACATCTATTTATTGTTATCAGATATATACATAAAGTATGGCCTCAAGAATAGAACATGAGACATACTGAACAAATTTACTATCAAAAAGGCAAAATAAAAGTGAGAACTGTTTTAGAGAAGGGAATAAAGCCGACAATGAAATAATCTATATTTCTGCCAGCTAAGAGATCACATGTTCCAAAGCACTGCTTTAGTGATGGGTGGTGCACAACTGAACAGCTCATCCAGAACACAGCAGAAAGAAGAAAGAAAGGAGAACCTTGAGAAAAAAGTGACAGTTCTGGTGAATTTAGAATGATGTTCTAAACTATAAAATATGTGTGTTCCTAAAGGAAAAATGAGAGGAAATGAAAAGGAAGCAATAATCAACCATACAACAGGAAATAAGGAAGCACTGAAGAAGAAATTCAAGTCTATAAGATGAAGGATTTCAATATGATTAAAGCAAAGTTTAAAAAATAATCAGTTAGGACATGGCCTTATAAAAATGTCCCAATTAAGAAAAAAATATACATCACATAAACAAGCAGGAACATCAAATTAACACAAGGATACAAAAATAAAATTTTGCTCAAAATTATTACCTAGAATATTAAGTTTTAAAAAGAAATGTTGTTTCTAGAATTTGATTTTTTTTTACATTTTTGCTTACATGTATTTTAAATGTAAGTAATATATGCCATGTTAAAAATTCATGCTCATCATTAAGAGAGAAAATTAAATTTGAACTTCTTTCTTCACTCTAGTCCCCTGGTCCCTGACCTGAAGATAAGCCAATATGAGGAGTTACTTGTGTATCTCCCACTAAAATTGGCACCTACCAATGTCTAAGACAGATAAATAGACAAATTTCATACTTTAATCCATGCTTATATTGCATTCACTATGCACTGAGCACTGTTTTAAACACTTTAAAATTATTATCTCAAACTATATTATTCTGTAGGCACTATTAGGCATTTTTATATAAATTTTAAAACGTAGTTTGTTTTACTATATTAGTACCATACAGATGTGTCATTCTTTTTAATAGTTACATGGCATTTTATGCCCACAGAATTTGTGAGGTCAAATACTGTAACCTAAAAAGTTATACCTAGCCAGTTTATGTCTGAAGTCAACAGGAAACCTTCTTAAATGTGTGCAACTCAAAAAATGTACCAATTGTATAAATTCTTGAGAAAATTACTCATGTTGGCAGCCAAAAATAGACACCTCAAAATCATGAATACAATAAGGAGGCCATATTAATAAGAACTAAAGTGAATATTGGTATCAATTAAATTAATGGGATCAATAGATTGATAAAATTATTGCAAATGGCAACACTAATGTTATAAAAATAATAGTAGAATTTGTGATATATTAGCACTTATTTTAATAAGATAATGTTTGTTTAATATGATGCTCTTGGCTAAGTTAACAAATCCCCAAATTGGCATACATAGGCATATATATTGTGTAAAGTTATTTATATACAAGGAGGAAGAAAATATTTATTGTTTTGATTTCTTCAATTAATAAAGAAATAGTTTTAAGCATACAATTGAAATATTTGAAATAAAAACAAAGAGAATTAAGGAAAAATAAATAAAACACTTAACACTAAACTAAAAGTCTCATGTTAAAGAAGGCTTAAAACAATGGAAACAGAAAGCAAATTCCAAAAATAAACGAAAAAAGATGACAATGATAATGTTGAAAAAAATATTTTAAAAAAGGTTTTAATACACTGCTGTTGGGAATATAGTTTGGTGCAGCCATTATGGAAAACAGTCTGAAGATTCCTCAAAAAACTAAAAAAAGACCTACTATATGATCCAGCAGGAACTCTAATTCAAAAAAATACATGCACCCCAATGTTCATAGCAGCACTATATACAATAGCCAAGACATGGAAACAACCTAAACGTCCACTGGCAGATAACGTGATAAAGAAGTTGTGGTATATTTATACAATAGAATACTACTCAGCCATAAAAAAGAATAAAATAATGCCATTTGCAGCAACATGGATGGACCTAGAGATCATCATTCTAAGTGAAGTAAGCCAGAAAGAGAAAGAAAAATACCATACGATATCACTCATATGTGGAATCTAAATAAATAAATAAATGACACTATGAACTCATCTACAAGATAGAAACAGACTCATAGACATGGTAAATAATCTTATGGTTACTGGGGAAAGTGCATGGGAAGGTTTAAATTTGAGAGTCTGAGACTTACAAATGTTAGCCACTATATATAAAAATAGATTTTAAGAAAGTTTATTCTGTATAGCACAGGGAACTATGTTCAATATATTGTAATAACCTTTAAAGAAAAAAATGAAAACAAATATATGTATGTTTATGCATGACTGGGACATTGTGCTGTATGCCAGAAATTGACACATTGTAATTGACACATTGTAATTGACTGTACTTCAATTTTTTAAAAAGGCTATAATATGAATGGGTTAAGTTTCTGTAATAATAAAACTTTGATTCTCTTAATTGAACATGAAACAAAATTCTCTCTATTGTTATGAGATGTGCAAAATACAAAATTATGCAAAAAATATAAAAATTAAAGCATGTGCAAACCTACATCAGCATAACACAAGTGAAAAAGAAGAGTAACAATATTAATATCAAAGTAGAATTTAAGATATAAATAAATATGAAAAATATTCCTTAAAATGTATAATAACAACCACAAAACGATATGCCCTGAAAACACAGGATTTATATGTATCTTTAGAAACTATTCAAAATGTTGGGCTTAATCGAGAGAAACACAATTCAGATGACATATTTGACAATTATTGGCAGACCATTTAGGACGTACACATACACTTACATACATGGATCAGAGAATAAATCTATTTTTAAATCTATCTTTAAATGCCCTTGAACCATATATGGTACAAAACTTCAATAAATATTTTATGTTGAAATTGTAAAGTATGAGTTTTTTGAATGCCGTGCAATAAATCTATGAATATATGATAAAAAGCTAACTTAACTAAGTGCCTACTACATATGTCAGTCACTGTTCCTGGCACACTTTACAACACAGGTAAACATACCCTCATTAGAAGCTAACATACTTCAATAAATAAAATAAGGAAAATATATAGTTTGTTCAATAAAAATGAGAAATGCAAAGAAAGAAAATCAGGAAAGATGAATAGGAGAGCAATATTAATGGGATGATCAGAGATGTTTTCACCAGGGAGATGACATTTAAGTAAAGAAATACCTGAAGGAAGTGGGAGATCATTTCATGAACCAAGAAGACACTAAGTTTATAATCTTGAGGGAAAACAGAAGTTACCAGAAGTAATTCAAGCAAAGTAAGAAAAATGAAATAAAACATTGGCTATAGTAAAAACCAAAAGAAAGGTTGAAAAATGAGTATTTTACAAGTTCTATGTGCAGGTAATTTATAGTTAAAAGAAAGTACCATTGTTATATGTTATTATTACCACCCAAAGAGCACACTGCAAATTAAATATGTGTGTGTGTATGTGTGTGTGTGTGTGTGTATAAATACACACTATATATATAGTCAAAATATAAGTATTACAATAAAGGAAGAATTATCTAATTCTGCTTGGAACTATTCCAAGTTGACTTCCAGAGAGGTGATACTTCAGCCAAGACATGAAGCACAGGTAGAAGTTTCCAAAGCAGATAAGGCAGTAACATCAATTTAAGCAGAGGGTGTTGAAATATGCAAAGACCCAGAGACATGATTAAGCACATGTGTGTCTAAATGACACATGGCAAAAGTTAGATATGGTGGATGTCAGGTGGGTGTCCTCTACCTCATCTGGAATCTTTTTAGGAATGGAAAGGAAGATTTTAGCAAAAGTTCATTTTTCTTGCCAGCTATCAGTTTGTATTCTAGGAAGATCTATGGATGTTTGATTGAAGAGAAGGAAAAATAAGGGAAAATGTGGTCAAAGATGCTGGATAAGAGGCTATAGATATTGTCTTTTTGAAGATGATGAAGGCATAACCTGAGTAGTATCTAAAAGAATATATTCATTCAAAAAGACTACCAACCTCTGCATGCCTGCATATCCACTTCTACCAGCATTACTGGGATCTCCATGAGCAAATATAGCCACTCCCTCAGATGTTCTTTCTACAGGGAGTCTTCCTTAATCTAGCTATGAGAGAAGGACTTCCAGATGTTCCTCAGCCATTTCCAACATCACTGTATTTCATTTGACCTGTTTAATATACATTTGTTTTCCAGTAGTTAAAGGGTGGATTCCTGTACATCAATTTGAATAGGTTTGGACAACTATTTGAGAGGCCACTGACAACCTGGACAACACCCTCATTTCTTCCTATTGGCTGAAATATGAGCTCTGGATCTATCTGAAGACATCCATGGAGACTCCCTGGGCCCACGTTATATCTAGTCAAGGAAGACAACCTCATAATGTCAAAATGTCTGTAGTTTTGGAGCGGGAGTGTCCCACTATAGTCAAAGACATGCCAGGTATGCTTTCGTACTCATGGTTTGTATGTCAATTTACACTGATCACCTCATAATCAATATTCTCCGGAAGGACCATGCAATGGCCATAAGACTATCATCTGGTAACTGATCACTCAGTTCACATTCTCTTCACCCCTCAACAATCTTTAACCAAGATGTCCCTACACAGTCATTGGGAGGAAATTCTTTAAGATATGTGAAAGTATTCTTCACTAAATAGGGGTATTATGTAGAAAATTTAAGAATCAAACAAAGGGTGGAACCAGATAACTTCTAATGTCCCTTCCAACTCTTTGATTATAAGATAAGCTATCTGTCTTCTAAAACAATAAAAACTTTACTCTTGGGCATGGTTGAAAATATATCTCCATATATCACTGCCATAATTTTACAGGAAACAGCAACTGCACAAGCTGTGACCAATTCAACACGCCAAGGGATTTAATGTGATATATATCCTGACTCATTGCACTAGACTGCTTTATTGCATTCCCCAATATCAGCAGTCTGGTTGTCAAATGCTTAGAGTATGTTCAAGCTACTTTAAGCACAAAGTATTAAAGATGCAGAAGTATGTTAAATGCCTTTGTTTAACCCCTCTTCCCACTTTTTCTCCTACCTGCCTCCTGACCTATGCCTGCATTTCTCACTGCACCCCACCATTTACAAATCTTATTTACTTTACTTCTTGGGCATTTGGTAACAGTTCTTTTAACTTTATTTTGTTGTTAGAGATTCCTTCTACTCTACATGGGTATTCTTTCTTCCTTTTCAAAAAAATTTTATTTTTATACAATTTTAAAGGTTACTTTCCATTTACAGTTATTACAAATACTGACTATATTCCCTGTGTTGTACAATACATCCCTGAGTCTATTTTGCACCCAATAGTTTGTACCTTCCACTCCACGACCCCTTTATTGCAATAAAGGCAATATTCTTGCTTCCTTTTAATGCAAAGTTTATATCTATGCAAGATATACACGCATATGATTTGAGATAAGTCAAACAGCTCTCCAAGGCTTAAAATAAAATGTGGCTATTCCCTCTCTTCCTGTTCCTAAGCTGATCTGCACTCCCCAAAGGTAACTGCTTTTAGTTCCTTGGGCTGTTTTTTCTAGCATCTATGTTTATGTTTATAATTAGCATGTTTATTGAACGACTTCTCTTTTTATTTTATTTTTTCATTTTAGGTATTATCTATCGACTTCCTACTATGGAAAATGAGGACCAAACCCTCTTTCTCTCCTCCCTTCTCATACATAAAATTCCTATATCTTATCCTTAAATAAAGTTCTATCTATGTTTATAATATCAGTATTAGCATTCACTACTGGCTTTCTTTGACAATCTTTTTTTTTGCTTTGCTTAAAGGTACTCTCTCATTATTACATGTAATTACAATTCTATGTTCATCCCTAAACTCTCAGACATAGGTATAAATCCTGTCTAAATATATTAAAAAACATCAAATACTTCAGTGATCGACTTTCAAATAACCCTGGTTTTAACCCCCTGCACCTTCACTTTTTGAAATAATGGGGTCTCCTGATTCTTTAGGCATTCTGTAGTATGAATCAGCTTGCTTCTGAATCTCCCCTGTCTTCTAACCCTCTCCCCCAACTGACTTTGTTTCCAGTTTTATAAATTTTGTTGCTGTCATCTCTTTTCTCCTTTTTCCTTGCCTTTCTTGATTTAAGCCTTTAAAAAATCCTTTTTAAATGGAAATCTCAAGGTTGATTTTTTTTTAATTGAAATCTTCTATCTCGTACAAGTCATGCCTCTCCCATGCAATAATTGCCCATTTTCTATTGCAAGTCTTTGACTGGGCATCTTAGACTCCCATTTTCTTACAGCAAAATTCCACTTAACAGTTGCTTGATTTTTCACTGGTTATTAAAATAGGCAAAAAAAAAAAAGTGACCACAATAAGGAAAGGTCTTGTTTACAAAAAGAAATGAATGAAATTCAGTGCCAAAAAAGATAATAATTATAGGTAAAATTATCGAGTACTTTTTCCATC